>NC_083574.1:103059992-103359992 GCF_027579695.1 Neoarius graeffei | reverse complement strand
TCTGGAGGGTCCTCAGACATAGAGTGTTTTGGTAAACTGGGATGTATGGATGCTGTCAGTCCCCACTCGCTTGCTCACTCGAGTTTGTTGACGGTGTAGTGGCTGGCTGCTTTATGTCCCGGGGCTCCCTCATGCCTGTGTTACCTTCTGGCTCTCTCCTTTTAGTTATGCTGTCATAGTTAGTTGCCGGAGTCCCTACTTGTACTCGGTGCAATATGTATACTGTTCCTACTTATTCAGGTGACATTGGGCATACCTAACCACCTGTGTTTTCTTTCTCTCCCCCCCACCCCAAATCTGTCCCTCTGAGTTACATGGAGTCAAGAGGAAATCTTTTGGTGGAGACGGTGGGGACCTCGACTGGCTATCGTAGCCTGCAGGGAATCGGCCGTCAGACATTCTGTCGCATGTCCCAGACCCGGTGAAATGTAACTGAATTGTCTTGGCCAGGCCTAAGGGTCCCATCTGCATCTCATCATTGCTGAGGAGTGTGCTCCCATCACCCAATCAAGCATCCAGCCAGAGCAGGTCATGATATATTTTTTACCATATTAACATGCCATTGTGTGTTATGCCTGATGTAAAGACTCTCGTCTCTGCGAGCCTACCACACAGATTTAATACTTGTCATTTTTAGGGCATACCTAACAACGTGTTTTCTTTCTCTCTCTCTCTCCCCCCCCCCATCTGTCCCTCTGAGTTACATGTTGATCCTGGGATTGAGATGCTGGCCTCTTCTGCCCCTCGGACCTGCTTGATCCATCCTGGTGCCCTGTGTCTGGTTGGAGTTTTATCGCCCCACTCCTGTGAAGGATGGCCCCATGAGGACAGTTGAGGGTTATATCTGTTAAAACTGTTAATATTATAGTCAGGCTGTCTGTTGTTGCCCAAATGAGGATGGGTTCCCTTTTGAGTCTGGTTCCTCTCGAGGTTTCTTCCTCATGTCGTCTGAGGGAGTTTTTCCTTGCCACCGTCGCCACAGGCTTGCTCATTGGGGATAGATTAGGGATAAAATTAGCTCATGTTTTAAGTCGTTCAAATTCTGTAAAGCTGCTTTGCGACAATGTTTATTGTTAAAAGCGCTGTACAAATAAACTTGATTTGATTTGATTTGATTATAGACATACTTTACACATAATCCAACAGAAAATAAAACGGAATGCCTTGTAGTGGGAGACAGAGGTACACGCTGTGGCTATAAACTACAAGAATACGACCAACCTCAAGAGTCATCTAAAGGCTCACCATGCTATTTCTGCGACAGTAAATTAACGTTCCAAGAAGTCCTTAACAGATCATGTATACGTTTGCTAGCTTTGGTTAATGTCACTCAACAATCGGGCTGTGATGAATTTCCTATGAAGTTTTCCAAAACACTGTGACCTGGCGAAAATGAATGGGACCGCTAGCTTCACGCTAAAGTTGGCTTGGTTAAGCTAACTTAAATTCAATTAACATGTCATGAGTAAAACTTGTCCTGCAGGGATTATTGGTGGGACAGCAACTGAATGCTTTGTCATATATTGACCCATATTTGAGTTACTGTGAAACATATGGGGGGAAATGTAGCTTTTCAGACCTGTTGCTGTGCCTTAATATGTCTAGAAACCCATTTCAGGGAGGTGTTGTGACGCATGACTTTTTTCCCATCAACGGGGGGGGGGGGGGTCACGACACCTCCCTGAAATGAGTTTGGATGTCTGTAAACCAATCAGGATGCTCTTTATCTAGTATGCGCTACATGAACAGTCTCTCTCGCGCTCCCTCGCCCACTCCGTCATATGCGCGATGACGCATAAATACATTAATGTTTTGCATGCACGCTCTTGCTCACTTGCTCTAGATTCCGGGAGATATTCTCCAATTTGCGGGCACCAGGGAGCCACTATCAGTATGCGGGAGACTCCCGGAACTTCCGGGAGACTTGGGATGTCTGCACTAGACAGTGTTTATGTAGAGAGCATGCGCACTGGACAGCGTTTATGGAGAGCGCATACACACTTCAATCAATCAATCTTTTATTTCAATTACATATAAACATATAATAGAGTACACAAGTCTGCAAATAGCGCACTGCTAATCAAGGCAGACTCATGTTTACAAAGAAAAAAATATTTTATATGAATTAATATAATACTTAAATATGTATGAAAAAGATAATAAAACATACTTGACAAATTAACAACTATTTGGTAACAAAATGAAAAAGAGGAGACAATACTTGTTATTCAATATAAAGGTACAGTAATAGATCATTCAATAACATTGAAAAAAAAAAAAAAAATATATATATATATATATATATATATATATATATATATATATATATATATATATATAAAAATTAAATAAAATCTCCTTCTCACCCCCAGTGGGGGGGTGGTATCCATGTCATCCTCAAGCTCGGGTCCTCTGCCAGAGGCCTGGGAGTTTGAGGGTTCTGCGCAGTATCTTCGATGTTCCTAGTACTGCGCTCTTCTGGACTGAGGCTTCAGATGTTGTTCCTGGGATTTGCTGGAGCCACTCTCCCAGTTTGGGGGTTACTGCCCCAAGTGCCCCCACTACCATGGGGACCACGCAACCCTTGACCTTCCACATCCGTTCCAGCTGCTCTTTCAACCCTTGATACTTCTCAAGTTTCTCATGTTCCTTCTTCCTGTTGTTGCCGTCAGCTGGGATCGCCACATCTATCACCACCACCCTCTTCTGCTCTTTGTCCACCACCACTATGTCCGGTTGGTTAGCCAGGATCTGTTTGTCAGTCTGGAAGCTGAAGTCCCACAGAACCTTGGCCCTGTTGTTCTCAGCCACCTTCTGTGGTATGGCCCATTGGGACTTGGGTACTTCTATTCCATACTGGTTGCAGATGTTCCTGTATACTATCCCAGCCACTTGGTTGTGCCTCTCCATGTACGCTGATCCAGCTAGCATCTTACACCCTGCTACTATGTGCTGGACTGTTTCAGGAGCTTCTTTGCACAGTCTGCATCTTGGGTCTGATCTACTCTGGTAGATCCTGGCCTCTATGGCTCTTGTGCTTATGGTCTGTTCTTGTGCTGCCATGATTAGTGCCTCTGTGCTGTCTGTCAGTCCTGCATTATCCAGCCACTGGTAGGATTTCTTGATATCAGCCACTTACTCTATCTGACGGTGGTACATGCCATGTAGGGGTTTGTCCCTCCAGGTTGCCTGTTCCTCCTCCTCCTCTGCACTCTCATCAGGGTTCTGCTGCCTGAGACATTCACTTAGCAGTTCATCCTTTGGGGCCATCTTTCTGATGTATTCTCGGATTTTCGATGTTTCATCCTGGACCGTGGTCTTGATGCTCACTAGCCCTCGGCCTCCCTCTTTCCGCTTAGTGTATAGTCTCAGGGTGCTGGACGTGGGGTGGAACCCTCCATGCATGGTAAGGAGCTTTCTAGTCTTGATATCTGTGGCTTCTATCTCCTCCTTTGGCCAGTTTATGATACCAGCGGAGTATCTGATGACTGGTAGTGTGTACATGTTGATGGCTCAGACCTTGTTCTTACCATTCAGCTGACTTTTCAGGACCTGCCTTACTCTCTGGAGGTATTTGGCTGTGGTTGACTTCCTTGTGGCCTCTTCATGGTTTCCATTAGCCTGTGGGATGCCAAGGTACTTGTAGCTGTCTTGGATATCACCTATGTTGCCCTCTGGTAGGTCAATTCCCTCAGTCCGGATCATCTTGCCTCTCTTTGAGACCATCCGGCCACACTTGTTCAATCCGAATGACATCCCTATGTCATCGCTGTAGATCCGGGTGGTGTGGATCAGCGAGTCTATTTCTCGCTTGTTCCTGGCATACAGCTTGATGTCATCCATGTAGAGCAGGTGGCTGATTGTTGCCCCACTACGGAATCGGTACCCGTAGCCGCTCTTCGTGATGATCCGACTGAGGGGGTTCAGGCCTATGCAGAACAGCAGTGGTGATGGTGCATCTTCTTGGTATATGCCGCACTTGATGTTGACTTGGGCAATGGGTTTTGAGTTGGCCTCTAGGGTTGTCTTCCACATTTCCATTGAGTTCTGGATGAAGGTCCTTAGGTTCCTGTTGATCTTATACAGTTCCAGACATTCCAGTATCCATGTGTGTGGCATTGAGTCGTAGGCTTTCTTGTAGTCAATCCAGGCAGTGCACAGGTTGGCCTATCTCTTCTTACAGTCTCGGGTGACTGTTCTATCGACCAGATCTCTGGTGTTACTGTCAGTTCCTTTCTGTGCCTCGCTCATGTATTGAGCCACATGCTTACTCATTTTTGCCGCAATGATGCCTGACAGGGCCTTCCATGTTGTGCAGAGATGGGTAATTGGCCGGTAGTTGGATGGGATGGGTCCCTTCTGGGGGTCCTTCATGATTAGGACTGTCCTGCCTTGGGTTAGCCATTCTGGGTGGGTCCCATCCCTCAGCAGCTGGTTCATCTGTGCTGCTAGGCGTTCATGGAGTGCAGTTAGCTTCTTCAGCCAGTACGTATGGATCATATCGGGGCCTGGTGCTGTCCAGCTCTTCATCTTTGACACTCTTTCTTGGACGTCTGCCATGGAGATGGTTACTGGTTCTTGTTCTGGGAGGTTGCTGTGGTCTCTTAGCTCAGCTCAGCTCTTAGGTGTTGTGTGATGCCTTTCTTTCCCATATGTCTTTCCAGTATTTTTCCACCTCAGCTCTTGGTGGGTCTGACCGGTTGTTGTTTCCCTGCCACTGAGAGTACACCTTGGCTGGTTCAATAAACAGCTTGTTTATTCTCCTGGCCTCTCCCTCCTTGGTGTATCTCTTCAACTGGGTGCCCCTTTATTCACCATGTTCCCTTTCTGTAGTTCAGCTAGCTGGCTAACTTCTCTCCGTGCTGCCTCTAATCGTCTCTTCCATGGTGGATACACAAGCCCACCTTGTGTCCAAGCATCTCCATGATTACTGTTGCTGTACTGTGTATCAGCTTGTTGGTCTCAGTGATGGTTCTTGTGGAGATTGGAGACCCCGCTGACCTGTCTTCCTGGCTCCCCCTTGCCATAGCATCGTTGTTGTATTTCATTAATCTCTAGTTGTGATTACGATTTCGATTACGGATGTTGTAATAATATAAATAGCTGTTTCTTTGTTAGAATAGCTGTTTCAAAGTATCCAATGGTCCCACATTCGCTGCTTGTATAGTAGCATTCCAGCAATTCCGTATTTTCTGTCCTCGTCCATTTATATCAGCCTCGATGTTCCAGTAGCCCATTTCTCATCAGTTTGCCCTGGTTCCCCTTGTTGACCCGGGCGACGTCTGAGCCGGTATGACTCTATCAGTTATGTCTTCACTCATTCCTGAGGTAGGCTGTTATATCATGAGGGGTCTTGCCTAAGGTCCCTTACTGGATGATGTTTTGCCCCGACCGGGATTCGAACCCCGATCTCCCACGTCGTAGTCAGTGAGCATTACCACTGTACTATCCAGCTGATATTGAGAGAGAGGTATACTTGTCATACTGATAATAATAGTTCATGCATGGTATTAAATAATCTCGTCTCGTCTCGTCTTCTTCCGCTTATCCAGGACCGGGTCGCGGAGGCAGCAGTCTAAGCATGGAAGTATTAAATAATATTTAAGGTTAAAACTAAGATAAATCAATAGCGCTCTTAATTATATATAGAAATAAAGTTATGTAGAAAGAAAGAGTTTGGAGATGTCAACATCATATCCATATCTACTTAAATCAGAAAAAAGGTGGTGTCTGACTTTTTTCTTGAATGACAGTTTAGATGAAGATCTTATAGAAGTTGGAATCTGGTTCCATACCCTAACCCCAACATGGGAAAATGAGTTCTTTTGTAGATTTGTACGAGAATACTGAGTAGATAAGTTCTTGGAGTAAGATGACCTAGTGTTATAAGAATGGATACTAGAAATAGAAGAAAATAATTTACAAATGTTTGAGGGTGCACTTTGATTAACAACGTCATACATTAATTTAGAAAGACATTCATAGAAAAGATTTACTAGTAAAATATTGGTTTTGGAAAACAATGGAAGGACACTTTCTCTATTATCAACAAAATGGATTAATCTTAAAGCTCGTTTTGTAAGATTAATACTTTATTTAAATGAGTTTTACAAGCCTGTCCCCAAGAACTAAGACCATATGTTAAATAAGGTTGAATCAGAGAGCGATATAATGTCATAAGGGTATGTAGTGGAATAAAATGTCTAAGCTTGGCCAAAAGGCCGACAACCTTGCTTATTTTGTTGCAAATAAAATCAATATAAGGCTTCCAAGAAAGATTGTCATCGATTATTAAACCCAAATATTTGGCATACTTTTTATGTTCAAGTGAAACAAGTTTGTTTTGAGACACTGTTTTGAGAGTAGGTTATGCACAACCTGTCAACCTCGATTACAATTTCCTGTCTCTGTATTGGCGTAATTTAATGTTTTAAAGTAATTATTTTTTTTGACTAAAACTGGACTAAAACCCTTTTAGTTTTCGTCGACTAAAACTAGACCAAAACTATCAAGGATGGAATTGACTAAAATGTGACTAAAACTAATAAGCATTTCATCCAAAAGACTAAAACTAAATCAAAAATGCCTGCCAAAAACAATACTGATGAGAAATCTGTGCGACTTCCTGAAGAACCCTGAATGTAAACTGCAGAAACTAAAGTGAGTAATAATGTCTTCATAATTAAACTCGACATTTTAAAGCCATCAGTCAGTTTACAAAAGTCTTATTTTAGCAGTGTAGGAAATTCTATTGTGAGGTTTGTGAAATATTCAGATATATAATTTATTCAAAAATACTTTCTGCATATTTATTAGTACATGTATGTATCACACTCAAATAATTATAACTTGTGCATTATATCTAATAAACACTACTATTTCTCACTAAATGTCACTATTTTATATTCTATTTTTATATCTCATATAGTTATTATTATATCCCTCATCAAAAAAATTCCTGTGCAGGAATTGGCCAAGGACGGCTCATGTGACATAAAATAGTTCCACCACTGATTAAGCAGTGTATGTCATGATGTCAAAAATGAAAATAATGGATCTGGTGTAAGTCAGTCAGGGTGTATCCTGGATATACCATGAACTGACGTCACAATTTCAAGCTGTACGGCCGACTTGAGTCGCAGCTGTGGCTCCGCGAGCGTTTCTGTGTGTGTAGATCTGTGTATCATGATCGTGCCTAGTGAGGGCAATAACATGGTACATTACACATCCACAGGTCGAAGGTCACGCCAACATAAACAACAAACATGGATGCCTCTAGTGAGTTTATGCCGAGATTCAATCTTAACACTTGTAGTTTGGAATTTTTTTGATAAGGATTTTTTTTTAATATTTTGTAAATCAAATATACGATGCACTGAAGAGGCACCGGGAATTATGGGTTCTATTTGGTGACTGGCGTAGTACTATTTTCTTCAGGGCTGCGACCCGAGTAGTACTGTTCTCACCTCAGAGAGCCCGTAATTTCAGCCGGAGCCTCTCGGTGCATGGGTATATTTATTTATTATGTCTGTACATCACTTTGGTCAGTGAAAGTTGTTTTTAAATGCGCTCTATAAATACATCTGACTTGACTTTATTAAACCACAGCACTGTTGAATTCTTGAATCTGATTGGTCAGAAGGTGTTGATTAATTAATAATTATTCGCTGAAGGTGAAGCGAACATCAGTGAATAATAACCGAGACGAATTCGATATTCACTGAGCCTGAGGTGGATAATTGTTTCAGTATCAATACACAGGTGATTATTGAAAAAAAAAGTATTAAAAAAATAATTTTTCAAACTTCAAAAGCAGAATGCAAATGTAATAATGGCATGGCGCAGACTTGTCACTTATCTACGCTGAGTCACATAATGTACTTTTTTTAAATCAATAAAATAAATCACAGTTCCACCTTTGAATAGTTTTAGACCAAACTTTGTAGCATCTTTAGTGCTTTTAGGAACAGACTTTTCTTTCATCATCTGTAATTCTTCCTCACTTACGGTGACGAAGCGATTGGAGCCATTTTGTGGAGTCACTCGAGGTGATTCTCGAGAAATAGTCCGACTCTCTCGACCAATCAGGACACATGATTTCCTATAATCACCTCCATATTTACAACCCCGATTCCAAAAAAGTTGGGACAAAGTACAAATTGTAAATAAAAATGGAATGCAATGATGTGGAAGTTTCAAAATTCCATATTTTATTCAGAATAGAACATAGATGACATATCAAATGTTTAAACTGAGAAAATGTATCATTTAAAGAGAAAAATTAGGTGATTTTAAATTTCATGACAACACCACATCTCAAAAAAGTTGGGACAAGGCCATGTTTCCCACTGTGAGACATCCCCTTTTCTCTTTACAACAGTCTGTAAACGTCTGGGGACTGAGGAGACAAGTTGCTCAAGTTTAGGGATAGGAATGTTAACCCATTCTTGTCTAATGTAGGATTCTAGTTGCTCAACTGTCTTAGGTCTTTTTTGTCGTATCTTCCGTTTTATGATGCGCCAAATGATTTCTATGGGTGAAAGATCTGGACTGCAGGCTGGCCAGTTCAGTACCCGGACCCTTCTTCTACGCAGCCATGATGCTGTAATTGATGCAGTATGTGGTTTGGCATTGTCATGTTGGAAAATGCAAGGTCTTCCCTGAAAGAGACGTCGTCTGGATGGGAGCATATGTTGCTCTAGAACCTGGATATACCTTTCAGCATTGATGGTGTCTTTCCAGATGTGTAAGCTGCCCATGCCACACGCACTAATGCAACCCCATACCATCAGAGACGCAGGCTTCTGAACTGAGCGCCGATAACAACTCTGGTCGTCCTTCTCCTCTTTAGTCCGAATGACACGGCGTCCCTGATTTCCATGAAGAACTTCACATTTTGATTCGTCTGACCACAGAACAGTTTTCCACTTTGCCACAGTCCATTTTAAATGAGCCTTGGCCCAAAGAAGACGTCTGCGCTTCTGGATCATGTTTAGATACGGCTTCTTCTTTGAATTATAGAGTTTTAGCTGGCAATGGCGGATGGCACGGTGAATTGTGTTCACAGATAATGTTCTCTGGAAATATTCCTGAGCCCATTTTGTGATTTCCAATACAGAAGCATGCCTGTATGTCATGCAGTGCCATCTAAGGGCCCGAAGATCACGGGCACCCGGTATGGTTTTCCGGCCTTGACCCTTACGCACAGAGATTCTTCCAGATTCTCTGAATCTTTTGATGATATTATGCACTGTAGATGATGATATGTTCAAACTCTTTGCAATTTTACACTGTCGAACTCCTTTCTGATATTGCTCCACTATTTGTCGGTGCAGAATTAGGGGGATTGGTGATCCTCTTCCCATCTTTACTTCTGAGAGCCGCTGCCACTCCAAGATGCTCTTTTTATACCCAGTCATGTTAATGACCTATTGCCAATTGACCTAATGAATTGCAATTTGGTCCTCCAGCTGTTCCTTTTTTGTACCTTTAACTTTTCCAGCCTCTTATTGCCCCTGTCCCAACTTTTTTGAGATGTGTTGCTGTCATGAAATTTCAAATGAGCCAATATTTGTCATGAAATTTCAAAATGTCTCACTTTCGACATTTGATATGTTGTCTATGTTCTATTGTGAATACAATATCAGGTTTTGAGATTCGTAAATTATTACATTCCGTTTTTATTTACAATTTGTACTTTGTCCCAACTTTTTTGGAATTGGGGTTGTATACGAGATCCATAACAGCAGCTCTGACAGGAGTGTAGTTTGTTTTTAATACGCTCGATTTAACATGCTATCGTTTCTATGGTAACAGCTTATTCACAGGGACTTGCACGCGCCATATTATTGAAACCTTACAGTTAAAGGATTAAAAAGTTATTTCACAGTGAAAACCATTGTTCTGGTGAAGTTTTCTGGAAGGAGAGATCTTTGTAAGATTTCTGGAAGGAGTCTCCAGTGTCAGCGCTTTGTAACAGTCTGAGGTGAAGCTGGAACTTTAAGTTTTGCGACGTCTTCAGGACAGAGGAGTTTACACTTCTTTACGGCGTCTCAGTAACATGACAAGCTGTGTTTTCTTTTGGTCTGAACTTCAGGACAGAGAAAAGAGAGACTGGCGAAGGAACGACTGTTTATAGTTGTATAACGTAGTGAGAACAGGAACTAACTTCTTTCACTGATGTTCCGCAACATTACATGTAACTACAAATGGATAAAAAGTATGATTTTTTTTTTTTTTACTTTTGCCAAATTGCTGTGGGATAAGAAGAATAACACTCCAAGATGCGCTGTTATCGAGAAATAATCAACTTCAGGGTGGTAACAGTAACTCCACTTCATCACACCACCCTGTCTCACACACACACACACACACACACACACACACACACACACACACACACACACAGTGGTTTATTCCTTCGTTATTGACCTTAATACTGTAACAGTGTTGAGTTCACTCTAATAAAGGACTAAATATCTTTTCTCTGTCTCCCTCTGCAGACTGAGGAACAGCGTCAGTGAGAAATCCTGCACTGCTTTGGCTTCAGCTCTCTGTACAAATCCATCACACATCAGAGAGCTGGATCTGAGTGGGTGTAAACTGGGAGACTCAGGAGTGGAGAAGCTCTGTGATCTACTGAAGAAACACGAGTGTAAACTGGAGACACTGCGGTGAGTAACTCAGTGATGAAACACACTAAGTTTTATAATAATGCAGAACAAGGGCGCCTGCTAGTGGGGGGACTGGTGAAGATAAACTGCCCTTTAGGTGTGAATGAGTGTGTAAAAGTGTGTGTGCATGGAGCCCTGCAATGGACGGTACATTAAAGAAAACCATACTGTAATTCAACACAAGTTTTCTGACAGTAACACACACTGGCTCAGCACTAGTAAACAGCTGCAAACATCTGTTAGCACCAATACTGAACAGACGGTGAAAACTTGGTTTAAAAACTGTCGCTATTTTTCACAGTTTTAAAAGAGGCTAATATTACCCAAAATAATATTTACATTTTATTTACATTTACTTCATCATTCCATCCTTTACACTTCTATCTTACAAATAAGAAAAAACATTAAGTCACTAATTAACTAATTAGCTGAATAATATCTGTTCTCTCGGTTCTACTGAAGGATCCACAGTGTAGAACTGAGAAACTCAGGTGTGTTACTGACTTCCTCACCTGGTATTTTTCTTTGTGTTCACATTAATCTTTAAAGATATTAGTGTAGTGTGAACACTGTTTAGCACAATCAGTCCTGCTGCAGAATCTCCTGTGGTTCTGAGAGTGTGGGTGAACAGTCCACTGTACACGTTCTCACCACTCCGTTATAGCTCCGTTATTTCTGATACATTTCTGATACTCCATTATTTTTGATGGTTGATTGTGTGGGTTGTTTAAAGAGGTTTTTCTCAGCTGTGTTCTCTGTCTGCAGGCTGAGTAACTGCAGTATTACAGTGAGCGGCTGTACTGATCTGATATCAGCTCTTACTTCAAACCCTTCACACCTGACAGAGCTGGACCTGAGTGAGAACACACTGGGAAATCCAGCAGTGACTCGGATCTCTACTCTACTAAAGAGCTCATCCTGCAAACTCCAGACGCTTCGGTAAGTCTTTTAATATTCTACATGACTAGATCAATGATGTTTTTATTTCACTCTCAGTATATTTGTAGCGTGTAGGAACAGATTAATCAGCAACTCATTCAGGGCTGTGTTTCCCAATAACAACTCACTTTATTCAACAATCAGCAGCTGAACAAAGGACAACACATGTGAGCCTGTTTTGTGAGCGTTTCCCAAAAGCCTTCATTATCAGATATTTAGATTTAATTTATAAAATAAATTACACTGTATTGGAAGCGACTGAAAAAGTTAAATTCTAAATGGCAATGTTCACAGAGAAAAAAAACAGTGAGAGGGAAAATGAGATGAAAAGCAGCAAACAAGATTTCTTAGAGGAAAACAACAAGAAAGATTTTTTATAATAAAACCAACGAGAGCCCAAGTGATAAATCGGCATGTCATTATGAGGTAATTGCTGATAAATTAGCATCAGCATTATAACGGCTGATAAATGACAATTAAAAATAATGTCGAGACAGAGGATGGATCATTCAAACATGTTGAGTGTTGGTGCATAGTTTGTCCACCAGAGGGCGAACTGCAACTTCTCTGTTGGAACCCCAGAAATCACAACTATCAGCGGACCCAAGCAGAGTCGAGCAGAATCGCAACGGCGTGGAAAACAGATGAAGGGGTTCAGTGATTTAAAGAAAGTCAGTTTCAGTTGTACACATAAATTAATGGTGTATAGAGTATATACAAGTTGAGATTTTTGTTTTTGTCTTAATTTTTTTGTGTAGTTCCGATATAAATCAAAGAATAAAGTATCCTAACGTATTTCTTTGTGATATTAGCATTGCACTATATTTGAGTGAAGATGGATTAGACATTTTATTTCTAATGAAGTCGGCTATTTCTTGAAAACACATAACTAATAAATGTGTCTGTTTCCAGATGAATAGTTATGTGGGTGATTCTCTTTTTGCGGCAACATTTTGGGTTTGTAAAGTTGGGGGGAATAAAGTACAAATTGAATATATGAATAATGAATATGTGAATATATTTTTCATATTGTTTTTCAATCCTGACCTGTTTAACTATAAGAAATGCATAATGATCAAGCTCAAAGATGAATATAGTAATAATTACTGGTAGTTTTATTAAATGTAAGGCTCATAGCTCTAACAGGGGGGAACCCGACAGGGGGGAATTTTTTTTGCTAATCTCACGCTAGCTCTTTACCAGATGAAGTTTTAGCTATCTGACCTTCAGTAGATTAACACTGATTTAATAACTAAATCGAAAGTGTTTTTTAAAAAAAATTCAACTGAATTGACATTTCACATAAATTATCTTAACAGGGCGGAACTTTAAGAGTGACCCATAAGGGAGTAACGTGTAAGATCAAAAATAGTGAGGAGAGAGTGACAGTTGAAGCTTACCTCAGTTTCCACAATTGAAAGTCCCTCCAAAAATGATGTCACTTCCTGTAGATGGCTTGTATGGAATTGTAGTTTTGCATTTCAACGCAATGACACACATTCTAACAGGGGTGAACGTTATTACTGGGACATGTAAAATAGGAATAAAATAGTAAATAAGAAATAGAATTTCACCATATTAAATTACATGATTAAATAAAGTTTAGTGTAGTCTATTTAATAATGAAAGGAAAAAAAGATTTAAAATTTTTTTAACTTATTCTTCTAGATGAAGTTGATTACCTGGCACTGTGGGACACAGCAAAATCAAGTGGGTGTGTGTTACCAAAATGTGTGTAAAATGTGAAATAATATTTAAAATGTATTTGAATTGCATTTGAAGTATGACAAACACTTGCATACATCATTGAACTACATTATTTTAATATTAGACACAGTTTTGGCAAAAAATTAGAGCAAGTAAAACATGCGGACATGAAATGTTGATGCAAAAAGATAATCACCCATGTATAAAAGCCTCATTAAAGTAATTTTGTTGTGTACATCGTTCAAAATGTTTTTAATGTACATTAAGGCCTGCTTGACTATTTTTGTACTCATCACAATATTTTAATGCGTTCCCATTTGAATGAAGACGTTTGTCTTTTTTTTTTTTTTTAGGGGTGTGTTTCAGCTGAGAATATCGATTATCGTAAATCATAGTCCTTATCAGTGCCAAAAAATTCCTTATCAGGCCCTAAAATCAACACAAAATCAACACAAAAGGCCCTAAAATCAATCAGTATCTTGTGTTTGGAAAATCTGAAGGTATTAGATGTTGTCGTGTGCTCATTTATCATCCACCAAAGAGCCTGGACACACCACTGCTCACCGTCACCGAGATGGTCAGTGGGGTTATATTCAGTCACACTGAGTTAGGGCAGAAATAAAAAAGAGATTTTTATTTGAGTGATCAACATTTGGATTAATTAGTAAAGCTGTAATTTGGCCAAGTGGACTAACTGCTCTGCCTGGATAATTAACTAATTAGCTGAATAATATCTGTTCAGTCAAACGGAGCGGTGAGGATTTATTTGTGCTGAAATTAGTGGCCTTTGCATTTTTGAGGTAGAATTACATGCAACTCCAAATAAATTCTAAATGAATAAAACTTGTCAGGTGAATGTAATTTACAAACGCGTTTATGTAGTTCATTAGTGACGAAGGGTTTCTGGAAATGAAAGAATAATGAAGTACTGAGCATTGAGAACATTTCCCCAAATCCACCCTTAACCACATGCTGAACTTTCTGCTCCTTCTCCAGACTTTCAGACTGTAATATAACAGAGAAAGGATACACTGATCTGGCTAAAGCTCTGAAGTCACAGCGCTCAACACACCTGAGAGAGCTGGATCTCAGCGGGAACGACCCTGGAGCATCAGGAGTCAAACAACTTACTGAACACAAAGCTAAGAAACTGACACTCAGGTGATTCTTCTATAAGCAAACATCATATTAAACAAAAATAAATAAATACTGTGAAAAAATGACTTTTTCTCTTCAAATCCCTACAGGTTGTTGAAAAGTGCTGAAGCAGAGGAAGCCTACAACCTTCTTACTCGAATGTTCAGTAAAAACCCCTTACTGCACACGGAGCTGGATCTGAGCTCCATAACATCAGAAGACGTCAGAGTGGATCAGCTCTCGGCTCTGCTGCAGGATCCACATTACAGACTGCAGAAACTTACGTAAGAAACAACTATAAACACATCGATCTCTATTTTCTGTTTTCACTCCGTTGCTGTTTTTTACAGCCAGAAGCGACTGTATCCATGCGGACTGTGCCTGTGCTGATTGGAAAGCCGCTGACAGTGAATTGTACTCACCTTACAACCTGCCGAGTCCCTGCCTCTTCGAGAAAACGCTGTTTTCATTGAAGCCCAGGCTTAAATATTCCATTTCTTACAGCTCAGTTTTGTAGATATTCACTAATTATGTCACACGGCTTTTATAGTAGGCCACAGCACTACAGCCGCATTTCACCTCAACTCCTAATTATACACAACTGACTCAATTATTTTAAACATTTTACAGATTTTATATATTTATTATAAGAATAATAACAAATGTCTATATCTGTTATAGGAATAAACAGGTCAGTTGTACCCACTAAATGTGAATCACATGAATTTAACAGATCACTATTTAATTTATCCTGAGCTCTTTGTAGCAGAATTTTGCTTTTGTTGATCTTTATCATTATCAGCATGAAAACAAAAGCATTATTGATTCAGGGGAGAAAAAATTATTTACACACACAATGTTCCTGAGCTGCTGTGAGTCATAATCCTGTAAAATCCTGTAATAATAACTGACAGTAATTCACATTCAGTACTGTTGAGTTACAATCAGCAGGAAATTTTGAACCCAAACGTTATACACCACCTCACATCTGTCCAGTGTCCCTGCGTATGAAAGTATTACGTCATCATGTATGAAGAAAGTCCCACCCCCAAATTTATGGTCACATTCTACCGGACAAATTACATCAGTAAACAAATGTTGTGTAGACGTCCTGTTTATTTCACATCATGTGGTTTGGGACATGCATGAAGTCTGAACAGAATGACACTGAATCTGTTGTTGAAGGAGTCGGGGTTTTCTTCTTTTTCTGCTGGTTGAGTCTGTTGGTCCACCACAAAACTGATTAAAACACTCACAGCCCTGATACAAAATCTCTTTGTCCCAGGCGTCCAGGCTACGGATTTATCCAACCCTGGACAGGAAGTGGGACACTGGGTACATGGTGAGAGAGACTAAACTAACCCCTCCCCCCCCCCAGGTTGTATAAAGAAGGCAGTGTAACAGAGGGTGGCTGTGATGATTTGATTTCTGCTCTGGGTTTAAATCCTTCCCACCTGAGAGAGCTGGATCTAAACAGGAATAAACCAGGAGAGTCTGGACTGAGAAATCTGTGTGACTTCCTGAAGAACCCTGAATGTAAACTGCAGAAACTAAAGTGAGTAATAATGTCTTCATAATTAAACTCGACATTTTAAAGCCATCAGTCAGTTTAGAAAAGTCTTATTTTAGCAGTGTAGGAAATTCTATTGTGGGGTTTGTGAAATATTCAGATATATAATTGATTCAGGGGCGGCACGGTGGTGTAGTGGTTAGCGCTGTCGCCTCACAGCAAGAAGGTCCGGGTTTGAGCCCCGTGGCCGGCGAGGGCCTTTCTGTGTGGAGTTTGCATGTTCTCCCCGTGTCCGCGTGGGTTTCCTCCGGGTGCTCCGGTTTCCCCCACAGTCCAAAGACATGCAGGTTAGGTTAACTGGTGACTCTAAATTGACCGTAGGTGTGAATGTGAGTGTGAATGGTTGTCTGTGTCTTTTGCCGCTTTTCCACTACAAACGCGGCTGAGCCGTGCCGTGCCGTGCCGTGCCGAGTCGAGCTGAGCGGGGCTGTTGGAGTTGCATTTCGACTACAACCGCGCTGAACCGTGCTGGCTGGAAGTGGGTGGACACATTGGGTGGAGTTAGTGAAAGTGGGTGGACGTCACGTGATGTCGTTAAGCAGCGCAAACAGTGACATCAGTGACAGTGGCGGAACAAGTCAGAGCCGGGCCGGGGGCGGGGCAAATGACCGGGCCCTTTATTAAAGCTTATCATAACATCATTTTAGGCTACAAAATGTCCGCAACTGCGGTGTTTACCAATTTCAACACTACCGGGTGCAACTATGTTATTTAGTACATCAAGTCCTTCAAACGAACATGTAACTCAGAAACAAAAAACATTAGGATACTGTACATGGCTCATAATAAAACATCAATAGCCTATACTGCGCACATTATTTGAAGGGCATACGAATGAGCGCTCAGAGGTTGCAACGGTGACAGGAAGAGTCAGAAATAAAAGGAGGGCGGTGCAAACCTCACTGAATGCACTGTGTTTACCAATTTCAACACTACGGGGTGCAACTATGTTATTTTGTACATTAAATCCTTCAAACGAACATGTAACTCAGAAACAAAAAAACATTCGGCGACATACTGTACATGGCTCATAATAAAACATCAATAGCCTACTGCGCGCATTATTTGAAAGGCATACGACGCGCCTTGCGCTCCGCGAACTCGTCCACGATGCTCTGTATGTCACTGATTCAGTGAGCTTTTCAGCGGTAGTCTCACGACCCGGATAGTAAACAATAAACATGGAGGACATGGAGTCGTTAGTGTTGCTGGTCTTGGTGCTGTGGCTTGTTGTCACCGACAACGCGGACAGATACTGGCAAGAGCGTATAGATGAGGCGAGGCGCATAAGGCTTCAGAAATTCTCGTAATTCATAATTCTTCTTCTTCCGGGTTTGCGGTGTTTACAGATCCCAGCGCGCTCGCGGGGCGTGTGTGGGCATGTGAGGACACGCCTCCTCACCAATCAGTGCACAGGGGAGTGTCTGCTCACGCCCCCAACCTCAGTCGGCACGGTTTGGCTCGCTTCAGCCCCACTCCAAAACGGTGCGAGATTTGGGGGCTAAGCAGGGCTGAAACGAGCTGAGTCGTGCTGGTTTTTGGTAGTCGAAACGCGAGCCGTGTCGGGCTGAAGTGAGCTGAAGCGAGCTGAAAAAGGGTAGTGGAAAAGGGCCATATGTGTCAGCCCTGTGATGACCTGGCGACTTGTCCAGGGTGTACCCCGCCTTTCGCCCGTAGTCAGCTGGGATAGGATCCAGCTCGCCTGCGACCCTGTAGAAGGATAAAGCGGCTACAGATAATGAGATGAGATAATTGATTCAAAAATACTTTCTGCATATTTATGAGTACATGTATGTATCACACTCGGATAATTATAACTTGTGCATTATATCGAATAAACATGACTATTTCTTACTGTCACAATTTTATATTCTATTTTTATGAATCTTTTTGTGTAACATGATGAAGAAAATGAAACAAGAGTCATTAGTATCTACGGTGCCTGAATGTTTTCTGATTGATTTTATTTATTTATTATGTCTGTACATCCCTCTGGTCAGTGAAAGTTGTTTTTAAATGCGCTCTATCAATACATCTGACAACTTTATTAAACCACAGCACTGTTGAATTCTTGAATCTGATTGGTCAGAAGGTGTTGATTAATTAATCTAAAACAGCAGCTCTGACAGGAGTGTAATTTGTTTTTAATGCGCTCGATTTAACGTTATTTCTATTCACAGCTTATTCACAGGGACTTGCACGCGCCATATTATTGAAACCTTACAATGAAAGGATTAAAAAGTTATTTCACAGTGAAAACCATTGTTCTGGTGAAGTTTTCTGGAAGGAGAGATTTTTGTAAGATTTCTGGAAGGAGTCTCCAGTGTCAGCGCTTTGTAACAGTCAGAGGTGAAGCTGGAACTTTAAGTTTTGTGACGTCTTCAGGACAGAGGAGTTTACACTTCTTTACGGCGTCTCAGTAACATGACAAGCTGCGTTTTCTTTTAGTCTGAACTTCAGGACAGAGAAAAGAGAGACTGGTGAAGGAACGACTGTTTATAGTTGTATAACGTAGTGAGAACAGGAACTAACTTCTTTCACTGATGTTCCGCAACATTACATGTAACTACAAATGGATAAAAAGTATGATTTTTTTTTTTTTTTTTTTACTTTTGGCAAATTGCTGTGGTATGAGAAGAATAACACTCCAAGATGTGCTGTTATAGAAAAATAATCAACTTCAGGGTGGTAACAGTAACTCCACTTCATCACACCACCCTGTCTCTCTCACGCGCATACACACACACACACACACACACACACACACACACACACACACACACACACACACAGTGGTTTATTCCTTCGTTATTGACCTTAATACTGTAACAGTGTTGAGTTCACGCTAATAAAGGACTAAATATCTTTTCTCTGTCTCCCTCTGCAGACTGAGGAACAGCGTCAGTGAGAAATCCTGCACTGCTTTGGCTTCAGCTCTCTGTACAAATCCATCACACATCAGAGAGCTGGATCTGAGTGGGTTTAAACTGGGAGACTCAGGAGTGGAGAAGCTCTGTGATCTACTGAAGAAACACGAGTGTAAACTGGAGACACTGCGGTGAGTAACTCAGTGATGAAACACACTAAGTTTTATAATAATGCAGAACAAGGGCGCCTGCTAGTGGGGGGACTGGTGAAGATAAACTGAAGGCAGCTGGGCCATAGAAGGTTCACGCTGCATGCTACACGCTACACGTTCACGTGAAGAACCGGACCCTGGGCCATTAAACTTCATTCTTGGATGTTCACGTGTTGCGTCTGTTCTATTTTGACCGAGTCACCAACAATATGGACTCTTCGGATGACGACGATTGCCTCATTCTGCTTTTACTGAGACACAGGAAGAGAAAAAGGAACAGAATTTGGAGCCGAGAACACTTCCTTCTGAGAGAAACCTGTGGTGAATTTCACCGAACATTCTATAATCTGCTTGACAATCCCGATGAAGAACTATTTTTCAATTATACCATTCAATTATATTTTTTCTGAAGTTTTCCCCTGAAAGCATAGAGTTATCTCCCTAGACCCGTTCTGATTGGCTGGCGTGGCGGTGACCGCATGCATTGACTGGAATTTCCATCTTCACGCCTAGAAAAAAGTGTGCATGTTCATTTCTCGCTTCACGCGTGAAGTGTGCAGCGTGCAACGTGAACGCCGTTCTATGGCCCAGAGCAAGTCATGCTACGTTTGTCCACTTTTCTTTACACGCGTGTAGCGTGTAGTATGCAGCGTGCAGCGTGAACCTTCTATGGCCCAGCTGCCTAAGGTGTGAATGAGTGTGTAAAAGTGTGTGTGCATGGAGCCCTGCAATGGACGGTACATTAAAGAAAACCATACTGTAATTCAACACAAGTTTTCTGACAGTAACACACACTGGCTCAGCACTAGTAAACAGCTGTAAACATCTGTCAGCACTAATACTGAACAGACGGTGAAAACTTAGTTTAAAAACTGTCGCTATTTTTAACAGTTTTAAAAGAGGCTAATATTACCCAAAATAATATTTACATTTTATTTACATTTACTTCATCATTCCATCCTTTACACTTCTATCTTACAAATAAGAAAAAACATTAAGTCACTAATTAACTAATTAGCTGAATAATATCTGTTCAGTCAAACGGAGCGGTGAGGATTTATTTGTACTGAAATTAGTGGCCTTTGCATTTTTGAGGTAGAATTACATGCAACTCCAAATAAATTCTAAATGAATAAAACTTGTCAGGTGGATGTAATTTACAAACACGTTTATGTAGTTCATTAGTGACGACGGGTTTCTGGAAAGGAAAGAATAATGAAGTACTGAACATTGAGAACATTTCCCCAAATCCACCCTTAACCACATGCTGAACTTTCTGCTCCTTCTCCAGACTTTCAGACTGTAATATAACAGAGAAAGGATACACTGATCTGGCTGAAGCTCTGAAGTCACAGCGCTCATCACACCTGAGAGAGCTGGATCTCAGCGGGAACGACCCTGGAGCATCAGGAGTCAAACAACTTACTGAACTCAAAGCTAAGAAACTGAAACTGAGGTGATTCTTCTATAAGCAAACATCATATTAAATAAATAAATAAACAAACAAACAAATACTGTGAAAAGAACCTTTTTCTCTTCAAATCCCTACAGGTTGTTGAAAAGTGCTGAAGCAGAGGAAGCCTACAACCTTCTTACTCGAATGTTCAGTAAAAACCCCTTACTGCACACGGAGCTGGATCTGAGCGACATAACATCAGAAGACGTCAGAGTGGATCAGCTCTCGGCTCTGCTGCAGGATCCACATTACAGACTGCAGAAACTTACGTAAGAAACAACTATAAACACATCGATCTCTATTTTCTGTTTTCACTCAGTTGCTGTTTTTTACAGCCAGAAGCGACTGTATCCATGCGGACTGTGCCTGTGCTGATTGGAAAGCCGCTGACAGTGAATTGTACTCACCTTACAACCTGCCGAGTCCCTGCCTCTTCGAGAAAACGCTGTTTTCATTGAAGCCCAGGCTTAAATATTCCATTTCTTACAGCTCAGTTTTGTAGATATTCACTAATTATGTCACACGGCTTTTATAGTAGGCCACAGCACTACAGCCACATTTCACCTCAACTCCTAATTATACACAACTGACTCAATTATTTTATCAATTTTATAGATTTTATATATTTATTATAAGAATAGTAACAAATGTCTATATCTGTTATAGGAATAAACAGGTCAGTTGTACCCACTAAATGTGAATCACATGAATTTAACAGATCACTATTTAATTTATCCTGAGCTCTTTGTAGCAGAATTTTGCTTTTGTCGATCTTTATCATTATCAGCATGAAAACAAAAGCATTATTGATTCAGGGGAGAAAAAATTATTTACACACACAATGTTCCTGAGCTGCTGTGAGTCATAATCCTGTAAAATCCTGTAATAATAACTGACAGTAATTCACATTCAGTACTGTTGAGTTACAATCAGCAGGAAATTTTGAACCCAAACGTTATACACCACCTCACATCTGTCCATTGTCCCTGCGTGTGAAAGTATTATGTCATCATGTATGAAGAAAGTCCCGCCCCCAAATTTATGGTCACATCATGATCTTACCGCACAAATTACACCAATAAACAAATGTTGTGTAGACGTCCTGTTTATTTCACATCATGTGGTTTGGGACATGCATGAAGTCTGAACAGAATGACACTGAATCTCTTGTTGAAGGAGTCGGGGTTTTCTTCTTTTTCTGCTGGTTGAATCTGTTGGTCCACCACAAAACTGATTAAAACACTCACAGCCCTGATACAAAATCTCTTTGTCCCAGGCGTCCAGGCTACGGATTTATCCAACCCTGGACAGGAAGTGGGACACTGGGTACATGGTGAGAGAGACTAACCTAACACCCCCCTGTGCTTGTTTGATTTCTGCTCTGGGTTTAAATCCTTCCCACCTGAGAGAGCTGGAATAAACCAGGAGAGTCTGGACTGAGAAACAGTGTTGTTTTCGTTCACAATGACAAAATGATTTCGTTCATGCACCTTTTTTTTCATGACTAAAACGAGACAGTGACAAGATAAACATAACTCTTTGATCACGAAAATATGACAAGACGTATCTGTTGTTTTCGTTGACAAGATGAGACGAAAATGTTAGTGGGTTGGCTATAGGACTATCAAAATGCGTGGCGTTTCCTCCAACAGCGCGTGCAACCTGTCTGCCAAATGCTGAAAATATCAGCAATGCACTGCATCCGGTCCTTGTTTGATCCCGCCCACCACTGGGCATGTCCGGGCACAGTGCACAGTTCATGGACCATGGCGGCGGCAACGCCAGCACAAGGGCTTGGTGGGCGGAAAAGACGCCATGATTTACAGGTTGTTTTCCTGAGTTGTTCGCACCGAGTCCTTTTTCCCGCGAGTGCCGGCGTTAATTACTAATCCTATTTTAACTTTTTTTCTATAAATAAATTTCCAGTATCTTCTTCATTTTTATTATACTGTCGCTTTCATTTTTGTACTTTTCACTTTCGCTTTCCTTTTTCCGGTTTTTTTCCCGGTTTTTTTTCTCTTTCTTTTTTCGGAAGAACGCCGAGACCGGAAGCTTTCTTTTTCTCTCCTCCTGTGTAAAGTCCACAAGCGGAGGCCATCTGATCTGCTTTAATATCAACAGATCTTCATTTAAGGTACGTGAATCTTTTCATCATGGCACACCTTCAGCCTGTTCAGTGTGCTGAGTGCAGGATGTTTAGTCATTCTTCCTCCGTCACTAGCGATAGCTTTATTAGCTTTACTTGTGATAAGTGCAGATTAGTTAGCTCTCTGACGGAGAAGATTTCAGTGCTAGAAGCGCGTGTCCAGGCTTTAGAGCAGGTTAGTGAGCGTGAGAACAGTGTAGTTTCTGTTAGGGAAAGTCTGGACGCCCTAGGTGCAGTTAGCAATCCCCCAACTCCGGCATTAGAGCCCTTACAGCGGGGCGAATGGGTGACGGCTCGGCGGCATAAGCGTAGAGCCAAAGCTACCGCTGAGGCTCGCCCACGGGAGCACCACTCCTCTCCGCGTCACGTGTCGAACAGGTTTGCTCTCCTTAGTGATGCACCCACTGAGAAACCTGAAAGAGCTCTGGTTATAGGGGACTCTATCATACGGCACGTGAAATTAGCTCAGCCTTTAGGGGCACCAGCAGCTTTAGTCAGGTGTATACCGGGAGCCAGGGCGCCGGACATAGCAGGTAATCTTAGGGTCCTAGGCAAGCACAGGTTCTCAAAGATAGTTATCCATGCAGGAGCTAATGATATACACCTTCGTCAGTCTGAGGTTACTAAGAGTAACTTTGTAGAGGTGTTTAAATTAGCGAAGGCGATGTCCGATGCTGTAGTATGCTCTGGCCCCATCCCAATGCGGCGTGGCGATGTAGCTTACAGCAGGTTATGGTCGCTGAACTGCTGGCTGTCCAGGTGGTGCTCTGAAAACAGTGTGGGCTTTATAGATAATTGGGCTAATTTTGAGGGCACTGCTGGCCTGTTAGGGCGGGACGGTATCCATCCCACTCGGGAAGGTGCTGCTCTCATTTCCTGCAGCATAGGTCATAGTCTCAGAACAGGCCTAGTTAATTTCTGACAATCCAGAGCCAAGGCCAGGGAGCAGACGAACAGGCTAAACCGACTGTCTGCTAGCTGCACAGAGTTGTCACTCAGGGCCCACTACATCGAGACTGTGTCTGTTCCCCGAGCTCAACAAAAAGGTAGAAATTTTCAGAGAGTTTGTTCCAGTAACCTAATCAATATAAAATTAGATCAGACTGACTGTACAGCTGCTGCCAGCACCTTTGATCTAAAGGTTGGGCTATTAAATATTAGATCTCTTACATCTAAAGCGCTAATGGTTAATGAACTCATTACTGATCAGGAGTTTAATGTACTGTGTTTAACAGAAACATGGATTAAGCCAAATGAATATATAGCATTAAATGAAGCGAGTCCTCCTGGATACAGTTATATACACCAGCCTCGTCTAACTGGCAGAGGAGGAGGCGTCGCGGTTATTTATAACGATTATCTAGGTGTAACACAAAAACCTGGTTATAAATTTAATACATTTGAAGTTCTTCATACTCATATAATGTATGTAGCCTCGAAAAATAAGTCTACCCAGTTAATTCCATTGCTTATTATTTACAGGCCCCCGGGGCCATATTCTGAGTTTCTTTCTGAATTTGCAGATTTTATCTCAGATTTGGTTATTTCCTTAGACAAAGCTTTAGTTGTCGGAGATTTTAATATTCACTTCGATAACCCAGAAGACCCTTTAAAAACAGCGTTTGTGTCCATCTTAGATTCAGTCGGGATTAAGCAGAATGTCATAGGACCGACCCATAATGGTGGTCACACCCTTGATCTAATACTAACATTCAGATTAAACGTAGACAATATAGTCATACTTCCACAGTCTGAAGTTATCTCAGATCATTGTCTCATCTCATTCAAAACATGTCTGAGTAATAATATATGCACCTCACCACGCTACTGTATTAAACGTACTTTCACGTCAACTACTGCACAGAGCTTTATAAATGATCTCCCAGAGCTGTCAACTTTGATTGGGTCACTGTCAGCCCCTGCAGAACTTGATCAGGCAACTGAATGCTTAGAGTCAACATTCCGCCATACTTTAGATAATGTAGCTCCTCTAAAAAGGAAAATGGTCAGAGACAAAAAATTAGCACCCTGGTATAATGATGACACTCGCACATTAAAACAGACCACTCAAAAATTGGAACGTAAATGGCGTCAAACAAAATTGGTAGTGTTCAAATTAGCTTGGAAGGAGAGCTTCCTAAAGTATAGAAAAGCTCTTAGTGCTGCGAGATCAACATATTTCTCCTCCCTAATAGAAGATAACAAAAATAATCCTAGATTCCTATTTAATACTGTAGCAAAATTAACCAGGAATAAGTCCACTATCAACACATGCACACCTGCAGTATGTAGTAGCAACGACTTCATGAATTTTTTTAATGACAAAATTGAGAATATCCGACAAAAAATTCAAACTACTAATTTAAGGTTAGACAATGAAAGTGACCTTGTAGTTAACAATATAACTGTATCAGATCATCAGTTAGAATGTTTTACTCCCCTAAAAGAAACTGAATTACTTTCATTAATCTCTACATCAAAAGCCTCAACTTGCGTACTAGATCCCTTACCGACACATCTATTCAAACAGATAATGCCTGGAGTAATTGAACCGCTTCTAAAAATAATAAATTCTTCTCTTATGATTGGCTATGTACCCAAATCCTTTAAACTAGCAGTTATCAAACCCCTGATTAAAAAACCTGACCTTGATCCCTGTCAGCTGTCCAATTATCGGCCAATATCAAACCTCCCCTTTATCTCCAAGATCCTTGAAAAAGCTGTGGCACAGCAGTTATGCTCATATTTACATAGGAATAACATCCATGAAATGTATCAGTCAGGATTTAGACCTCATCATAGCACAGAGACAGCACTGGTTAAAGTAGTAAACGACCTACTGTTGGCGTCTGATCAGGGCTGTGTCTCGCTACTTGTGTTGCTTGACCTTAGTGCAGCATTTGATACCATTGATCATTCCATTCTTCTGGATAGACTAGAAAATGTTGTGGGAGTTAAGGGAATGGCCCTCTCCTGGCTCAGGTCTTATCTAACTGATCGTTATCAGTATGTTGATATAAATGGTGATATTTCTAGACGTACCGAGGTAAAGTTTGGTGTTCCACAAGGTTCTGTCTTGGGTCCACTGCTTTTTTCTCTATATATGTTACCTCTGGGCGATATTATTCGTAAACATTGTATTAGTTTCCACTGTTATGCTGATGACACACAGTTGTATGTCTCTGCAAAACCTGATGAGAGACACCAGCTTAATAAAATTGAGGAATGTGTTAAGGACATTAGGCACTGGATGCTTATAAATTTCCTTCTGCTTAACTCTGACAAGACTGAAGTACTTGTGCTAGGACCACATACAGCTAGAAGTAAGTTTTCTGATTACACAGTAACTCTGGATGGCCTTTCTGTTTCTTCACGTGCAGCAGTAAAAGACCTCGGAGTGATTATTGACCCCAGTCTTTCATTCGAAACTCACATTGATAACATCACCCGGATAGCTTTCTTTCATCTCAGAAATATTGCAAAGATAAGAAATGTAATGTCATTGCATGATGCAGAAAAACTAGTCCATGCTTTCGTTATCTCCAGGTTGGATTATTGTAATGCCTTACTGTCTGGATGTTCCAATAAGTGCATAAACAAGCTCCAGTTAGTTCAAAATGCCACAGCAAGAGTCCTTACTAGAACTGGAAAATATGACCACATCACGCCTGTCTTATCCACACTGCATTGGCTCCCAATCAAATTTCGTATTGATTATAAAATACTACTATTGACCTTTAAAGCACTAAATGGTCTCGCACCACAGTACCTGAGTGAACTTCTGCTCCTCTATGACCCGCCACGCCTACTTAGATCAAAAGGTGCAGGCTATCTGCTGGTACCTCGTATAGTGAAGGCTACATCAGGGGGCAGAGCCTTTTCTTACAAAGCCCCACTGTTATGGAACAGCCTTCCAAGTAATGTTCGGGAATCAGACACAGTCTCAGCATTTAAGTCTAGGCTGAAAACATATCTGTTTAGTCAAGCCTTTTGTTAATGGTGTTTATGAGGTAAAGGAGTAGATCTGGAGGGTCCTCAGACATAGAGTGTTTTGGTAAACTGGGATGTATGGATGCTGTCAGTCCCCACTCGCTTGCTCACTCGAGTTTGTTGACGGTGTAGTGGCTGGCTGCTTTATGTCCCGGGGCTCCCTCATGCCTGTGTTACCTTCTGGCTCTCTCCTTTTAGTTATGCTGTCATAGTTAGTTGCCGGAGTCCCTACTTGTACTCGGTGCAATATGTATACTGTTCCTACTTATTCAGGTGACATTGGGCATACCTAACCACCTGTGTTTTCTTTCTCTCCCCCCCACCCCAAATCTGTCCCTCTGAGTTACATGGAGTCAAGAGGAAATCTTTTGGTGGAGACGGTGGGGACCTCGACTGGCTATCGTAGCCTGCAGGGAATCGGCCGTCAGACATTCTGTCGCATGTCCCAGACCCGGTGAAATGTAACTGAATTGTCTTGGCCAGGCCTAAGGGTCCCATCTGCATCTCATCATTGCTGAGGAGTGTGCTCCCATCACCCAATCAAGCATCCAGCCAGAGCAGGTCATGATATATTTTTTACCATATTAACATGCCATTGTGTGTTATGCCTGATGTAAAGACTCTCGTCTCTGCGAGCCTACCACACAGATTTAATACTTGTCATTTTTAGGGCATACCTAACAACGTGTTTTCTTTCTCTCTCTCTCTCCCCCCCCCCATCTGTCCCTCTGAGTTACATGTTGATCCTGGGATTGAGATGCTGGCCTCTTCTGCCCCTCGGACCTGCTTGATCCATCCTGGTGCCCTGTGTCTGGTTGGAGTTTTATCGCCCCACTCCTGTGAAGGATGGCCCCATGAGGACAGTTGAGGGTTATATCTGTTAAAACTGTTAATATTATAGTCAGGCTGTCTGTTGTTGCCCAAATGAGGATGGGTTCCCTTTTGAGTCTGGTTCCTCTCGAGGTTTCTTCCTCATGTCGTCTGAGGGAGTTTTTCCTTGCCACCGTCGCCACAGGCTTGCTCATTGGGGATAGATTAGGGATAAAATTAGCTCATGTTTTAAGTCGTTCAAATTCTGTAAAGCTGCTTTGCGACAATGTTTATTGTTAAAAGCGCTGTACAAATAAACTTGATTTGATTTGATTTGATTATAGACATACTTTACACATAATCCAACAGAAAATAAAACGGAATGCCTTGTAGTGGGAGACAGAGGTACACGCTGTGGCTATAAACTACAAGAATACGACCAACCTCAAGAGTCATCTAAAGGCTCACCATGCTATTTCTGCGACAGTAAATTAACGTTCCAAGAAGTCCTTAACAGATCATGTATACGTTTGCTAGCTTTGGTTAATGTCACTCAACAATCGGGCTGTGATGAATTTCCTATGAAGTTTTCCAAAACACTGTGACCTGGCGAAAATGAATGGGACCGCTAGCTTCACGCTAAAGTTGGCTTGGTTAAGCTAACTTAAATTCAATTAACATGTCATGAGTAAAACTTGTCCTGCAGGGATTATTGGTGGGACAGCAACTGAATGCTTTGTCATATATTGACCCATATTTGAGTTACTGTGAAACATATGGGGGGAAATGTAGCTTTTCAGACCTGTTGCTGTGCCTTAATATGTCTAGAAACCCATTTCAGGGAGGTGTTGTGACGCATGACTTTTTTCCCATCAACGGGGGGGGGGGGGGTCACGACACCTCCCTGAAATGAGTTTGGATGTCTGTAAACCAATCAGGATGCTCTTTATCTAGTATGCGCTACATGAACAGTCTCTCTCGCGCTCCCTCGCCCACTCCGTCATATGCGCGATGACGCATAAATACATTAATGTTTTGCATGCACGCTCTTGCTCACTTGCTCTAGATTCCGGGAGATATTCTCCAATTTGCGGGCACCAGGGAGCCACTATCAGTATGCGGGAGACTCCCGGAACTTCCGGGAGACTTGGGATGTCTGCACTAGACAGTGTTTATGTAGAGAGCATGCGCACTGGACAGCGTTTATGGAGAGCGCATACACACTTCAATCAATCAATCTTTTATTTCAATTACATATAAACATATAATAGAGTACACAAGTCTGCAAATAGCGCACTGCTAATCAAGGCAGACTCATGTTTACAAAGAAAAAAATATTTTATATGAATTAATATAATACTTAAATATGTATGAAAAAGATAATAAAACATACTTGACAAATTAACAACTATTTGGTAACAAAATGAAAAAGAGGAGACAATACTTGTTATTCAATATAAAGGTACAGTAATAGATCATTCAATAACATTGAAAAAAAAAAAAAAAATATATATATATATATATATATATATATATATATATATATATATATATATATATATAAAAATTAAATAAAATCTCCTTCTCACCCCCAGTGGGGGGGTGGTATCCATGTCATCCTCAAGCTCGGGTCCTCTGCCAGAGGCCTGGGAGTTTGAGGGTTCTGCGCAGTATCTTCGATGTTCCTAGTACTGCGCTCTTCTGGACTGAGGCTTCAGATGTTGTTCCTGGGATTTGCTGGAGCCACTCTCCCAGTTTGGGGGTTACTGCCCCAAGTGCCCCCACTACCATGGGGACCACGCAACCCTTGACCTTCCACATCCGTTCCAGCTGCTCTTTCAACCCTTGATACTTCTCAAGTTTCTCATGTTCCTTCTTCCTGTTGTTGCCGTCAGCTGGGATCGCCACATCTATCACCACCACCCTCTTCTGCTCTTTGTCCACCACCACTATGTCCGGTTGGTTAGCCAGGATCTGTTTGTCAGTCTGGAAGCTGAAGTCCCACAGAACCTTGGCCCTGTTGTTCTCAGCCACCTTCTGTGGTATGGCCCATTGGGACTTGGGTACTTCTATTCCATACTGGTTGCAGATGTTCCTGTATACTATCCCAGCCACTTGGTTGTGCCTCTCCATGTACGCTGATCCAGCTAGCATCTTACACCCTGCTACTATGTGCTGGACTGTTTCAGGAGCTTCTTTGCACAGTCTGCATCTTGGGTCTGATCTACTCTGGTAGATCCTGGCCTCTATGGCTCTTGTGCTTATGGTCTGTTCTTGTGCTGCCATGATTAGTGCCTCTGTGCTGTCTGTCAGTCCTGCATTATCCAGCCACTGGTAGGATTTCTTGATATCAGCCACTTACTCTATCTGACGGTGGTACATGCCATGTAGGGGTTTGTCCCTCCAGGTTGCCTGTTCCTCCTCCTCCTCTGCACTCTCATCAGGGTTCTGCTGCCTGAGACATTCACTTAGCAGTTCATCCTTTGGGGCCATCTTTCTGATGTATTCTCGGATTTTCGATGTTTCATCCTGGACCGTGGTCTTGATGCTCACTAGCCCTCGGCCTCCCTCTTTCCGCTTAGTGTATAGTCTCAGGGTGCTGGACGTGGGGTGGAACCCTCCATGCATGGTAAGGAGCTTTCTAGTCTTGATATCTGTGGCTTCTATCTCCTCCTTTGGCCAGTTTATGATACCAGCGGAGTATCTGATGACTGGTAGTGTGTACATGTTGATGGCTCAGACCTTGTTCTTACCATTCAGCTGACTTTTCAGGACCTGCCTTACTCTCTGGAGGTATTTGGCTGTGGTTGACTTCCTTGTGGCCTCTTCATGGTTTCCATTAGCCTGTGGGATGCCAAGGTACTTGTAGCTGTCTTGGATATCACCTATGTTGCCCTCTGGTAGGTCAATTCCCTCAGTCCGGATCATCTTGCCTCTCTTTGAGACCATCCGGCCACACTTGTTCAATCCGAATGACATCCCTATGTCATCGCTGTAGATCCGGGTGGTGTGGATCAGCGAGTCTATTTCTCGCTTGTTCCTGGCATACAGCTTGATGTCATCCATGTAGAGCAGGTGGCTGATTGTTGCCCCACTACGGAATCGGTACCCGTAGCCGCTCTTCGTGATGATCCGACTGAGGGGGTTCAGGCCTATGCAGAACAGCAGTGGTGATGGTGCATCTTCTTGGTATATGCCGCACTTGATGTTGACTTGGGCAATGGGTTTTGAGTTGGCCTCTAGGGTTGTCTTCCACATTTCCATTGAGTTCTGGATGAAGGTCCTTAGGTTCCTGTTGATCTTATACAGTTCCAGACATTCCAGTATCCATGTGTGTGGCATTGAGTCGTAGGCTTTCTTGTAGTCAATCCAGGCAGTGCACAGGTTGGCCTATCTCTTCTTACAGTCTCGGGTGACTGTTCTATCGACCAGATCTCTGGTGTTACTGTCAGTTCCTTTCTGTGCCTCGCTCATGTATTGAGCCACATGCTTACTCATTTTTGCCGCAATGATGCCTGACAGGGCCTTCCATGTTGTGCAGAGATGGGTAATTGGCCGGTAGTTGGATGGGATGGGTCCCTTCTGGGGGTCCTTCATGATTAGGACTGTCCTGCCTTGGGTTAGCCATTCTGGGTGGGTCCCATCCCTCAGCAGCTGGTTCATCTGTGCTGCTAGGCGTTCATGGAGTGCAGTTAGCTTCTTCAGCCAGTACGTATGGATCATATCGGGGCCTGGTGCTGTCCAGCTCTTCATCTTTGACACTCTTTCTTGGACGTCTGCCATGGAGATGGTTACTGGTTCTTGTTCTGGGAGGTTGCTGTGGTCTCTTAGCTCAGCTCAGCTCTTAGGTGTTGTGTGATGCCTTTCTTTCCCATATGTCTTTCCAGTATTTTTCCACCTCAGCTCTTGGTGGGTCTGACCGGTTGTTGTTTCCCTGCCACTGAGAGTACACCTTGGCTGGTTCAATAAACAGCTTGTTTATTCTCCTGGCCTCTCCCTCCTTGGTGTATCTCTTCAACTGGGTGCCCCTTTATTCACCATGTTCCCTTTCTGTAGTTCAGCTAGCTGGCTAACTTCTCTCCGTGCTGCCTCTAATCGTCTCTTCCATGGTGGATACACAAGCCCACCTTGTGTCCAAGCATCTCCATGATTACTGTTGCTGTACTGTGTATCAGCTTGTTGGTCTCAGTGATGGTTCTTGTGGAGATTGGAGACCCCGCTGACCTGTCTTCCTGGCTCCCCCTTGCCATAGCATCGTTGTTGTATTTCATTAATCTCTAGTTGTGATTACGATTTCGATTACGGATGTTGTAATAATATAAATAGCTGTTTCTTTGTTAGAATAGCTGTTTCAAAGTATCCAATGGTCCCACATTCGCTGCTTGTATAGTAGCATTCCAGCAATTCCGTATTTTCTGTCCTCGTCCATTTATATCAGCCTCGATGTTCCAGTAGCCCATTTCTCATCAGTTTGCCCTGGTTCCCCTTGTTGACCCGGGCGACGTCTGAGCCGGTATGACTCTATCAGTTATGTCTTCACTCATTCCTGAGGTAGGCTGTTATATCATGAGGGGTCTTGCCTAAGGTCCCTTACTGGATGATGTTTTGCCCCGACCGGGATTCGAACCCCGATCTCCCACGTCGTAGTCAGTGAGCATTACCACTGTACTATCCAGCTGATATTGAGAGAGAGGTATACTTGTCATACTGATAATAATAGTTCATGCATGGTATTAAATAATCTCGTCTCGTCTCGTCTTCTTCCGCTTATCCAGGACCGGGTCGCGGAGGCAGCAGTCTAAGCATGGAAGTATTAAATAATATTTAAGGTTAAAACTAAGATAAATCAATAGCGCTCTTAATTATATATAGAAATAAAGTTATGTAGAAAGAAAGAGTTTGGAGATGTCAACATCATATCCATATCTACTTAAATCAGAAAAAAGGTGGTGTCTGACTTTTTTCTTGAATGACAGTTTAGATGAAGATCTTATAGAAGTTGGAATCTGGTTCCATACCCTAACCCCAACATGGGAAAATGAGTTCTTTTGTAGATTTGTACGAGAATACTGAGTAGATAAGTTCTTGGAGTAAGATGACCTAGTGTTATAAGAATGGATACTAGAAATAGAAGAAAATAATTTACAAATGTTTGAGGGTGCACTTTGATTAACAACGTCATACATTAATTTAGAAAGACATTCATAGAAAAGATTTACTAGTAAAATATTGGTTTTGGAAAACAATGGAAGGACACTTTCTCTATTATCAACAAAATGGATTAATCTTAAAGCTCGTTTTGTAAGATTAATACTTTATTTAAATGAGTTTTACAAGCCTGTCCCCAAGAACTAAGACCATATGTTAAATAAGGTTGAATCAGAGAGCGATATAATGTCATAAGGGTATGTAGTGGAATAAAATGTCTAAGCTTGGCCAAAAGGCCGACAACCTTGCTTATTTTGTTGCAAATAAAATCAATATAAGGCTTCCAAGAAAGATTGTCATCGATTATTAAACCCAAATATTTGGCATACTTTTTATGTTCAAGTGAAACAAGTTTGTTTTGAGACACTGTTTTGAGAGTAGGTTATGCACAACCTGTCAACCTCGATTACAATTTCCTGTCTCTGTATTGGCGTAATTTAATGTTTTAAAGTAATTATTTTTTTTGACTAAAACTGGACTAAAACCCTTTTAGTTTTCGTCGACTAAAACTAGACCAAAACTATCAAGGATGGAATTGACTAAAATGTGACTAAAACTAATAAGCATTTCATCCAAAAGACTAAAACTAAATCAAAAATGCCTGCCAAAAACAATACTGATGAGAAATCTGTGCGACTTCCTGAAGAACCCTGAATGTAAACTGCAGAAACTAAAGTGAGTAATAATGTCTTCATAATTAAACTCGACATTTTAAAGCCATCAGTCAGTTTACAAAAGTCTTATTTTAGCAGTGTAGGAAATTCTATTGTGAGGTTTGTGAAATATTCAGATATATAATTTATTCAAAAATACTTTCTGCATATTTATTAGTACATGTATGTATCACACTCAAATAATTATAACTTGTGCATTATATCTAATAAACACTACTATTTCTCACTAAATGTCACTATTTTATATTCTATTTTTATATCTCATATAGTTATTATTATATCCCTCATCAAAAAAATTCCTGTGCAGGAATTGGCCAAGGACGGCTCATGTGACATAAAATAGTTCCACCACTGATTAAGCAGTGTATGTCATGATGTCAAAAATGAAAATAATGGATCTGGTGTAAGTCAGTCAGGGTGTATCCTGGATATACCATGAACTGACGTCACAATTTCAAGCTGTACGGCCGACTTGAGTCGCAGCTGTGGCTCCGCGAGCGTTTCTGTGTGTGTAGATCTGTGTATCATGATCGTGCCTAGTGAGGGCAATAACATGGTACATTACACATCCACAGGTCGAAGGTCACGCCAACATAAACAACAAACATGGATGCCTCTAGTGAGTTTATGCCGAGATTCAATCTTAACACTTGTAGTTTGGAATTTTTTTGATAAGGATTTTTTTTTAATATTTTGTAAATCAAATATACGATGCACTGAAGAGGCACCGGGAATTATGGGTTCTATTTGGTGACTGGCGTAGTACTATTTTCTTCAGGGCTGCGACCCGAGTAGTACTGTTCTCACCTCAGAGAGCCCGTAATTTCAGCCGGAGCCTCTCGGTGCATGGGTATATTTATTTATTATGTCTGTACATCACTTTGGTCAGTGAAAGTTGTTTTTAAATGCGCTCTATAAATACATCTGACTTGACTTTATTAAACCACAGCACTGTTGAATTCTTGAATCTGATTGGTCAGAAGGTGTTGATTAATTAATAATTATTCGCTGAAGGTGAAGCGAACATCAGTGAATAATAACCGAGACGAATTCGATATTCACTGAGCCTGAGGTGGATAATTGTTTCAGTATCAATACACAGGTGATTATTGAAAAAAAAAGTATTAAAAAAATAATTTTTCAAACTTCAAAAGCAGAATGCAAATGTAATAATGGCATGGCGCAGACTTGTCACTTATCTACGCTGAGTCACATAATGTACTTTTTTTAAATCAATAAAATAAATCACAGTTCCACCTTTGAATAGTTTTAGACCAAACTTTGTAGCATCTTTAGTGCTTTTAGGAACAGACTTTTCTTTCATCATCTGTAATTCTTCCTCACTTACGGTGACGAAGCGATTGGAGCCATTTTGTGGAGTCACTCGAGGTGATTCTCGAGAAATAGTCCGACTCTCTCGACCAATCAGGACACATGATTTCCTATAATCACCTCCATATTTACAACCCCGATTCCAAAAAAGTTGGGACAAAGTACAAATTGTAAATAAAAATGGAATGCAATGATGTGGAAGTTTCAAAATTCCATATTTTATTCAGAATAGAACATAGATGACATATCAAATGTTTAAACTGAGAAAATGTATCATTTAAAGAGAAAAATTAGGTGATTTTAAATTTCATGACAACACCACATCTCAAAAAAGTTGGGACAAGGCCATGTTTCCCACTGTGAGACATCCCCTTTTCTCTTTACAACAGTCTGTAAACGTCTGGGGACTGAGGAGACAAGTTGCTCAAGTTTAGGGATAGGAATGTTAACCCATTCTTGTCTAATGTAGGATTCTAGTTGCTCAACTGTCTTAGGTCTTTTTTGTCGTATCTTCCGTTTTATGATGCGCCAAATGATTTCTATGGGTGAAAGATCTGGACTGCAGGCTGGCCAGTTCAGTACCCGGACCCTTCTTCTACGCAGCCATGATGCTGTAATTGATGCAGTATGTGGTTTGGCATTGTCATGTTGGAAAATGCAAGGTCTTCCCTGAAAGAGACGTCGTCTGGATGGGAGCATATGTTGCTCTAGAACCTGGATATACCTTTCAGCATTGATGGTGTCTTTCCAGATGTGTAAGCTGCCCATGCCACACGCACTAATGCAACCCCATACCATCAGAGACGCAGGCTTCTGAACTGAGCGCCGATAACAACTCTGGTCGTCCTTCTCCTCTTTAGTCCGAATGACACGGCGTCCCTGATTTCCATGAAGAACTTCACATTTTGATTCGTCTGACCACAGAACAGTTTTCCACTTTGCCACAGTCCATTTTAAATGAGCCTTGGCCCAAAGAAGACGTCTGCGCTTCTGGATCATGTTTAGATACGGCTTCTTCTTTGAATTATAGAGTTTTAGCTGGCAATGGCGGATGGCACGGTGAATTGTGTTCACAGATAATGTTCTCTGGAAATATTCCTGAGCCCATTTTGTGATTTCCAATACAGAAGCATGCCTGTATGTCATGCAGTGCCATCTAAGGGCCCGAAGATCACGGGCACCCGGTATGGTTTTCCGGCCTTGACCCTTACGCACAGAGATTCTTCCAGATTCTCTGAATCTTTTGATGATATTATGCACTGTAGATGATGATATGTTCAAACTCTTTGCAATTTTACACTGTCGAACTCCTTTCTGATATTGCTCCACTATTTGTCGGTGCAGAATTAGGGGGATTGGTGATCCTCTTCCCATCTTTACTTCTGAGAGCCGCTGCCACTCCAAGATGCTCTTTTTATACCCAGTCATGTTAATGACCTATTGCCAATTGACCTAATGAATTGCAATTTGGTCCTCCAGCTGTTCCTTTTTTGTACCTTTAACTTTTCCAGCCTCTTATTGCCCCTGTCCCAACTTTTTTGAGATGTGTTGCTGTCATGAAATTTCAAATGAGCCAATATTTGTCATGAAATTTCAAAATGTCTCACTTTCGACATTTGATATGTTGTCTATGTTCTATTGTGAATACAATATCAGGTTTTGAGATTCGTAAATTATTACATTCCGTTTTTATTTACAATTTGTACTTTGTCCCAACTTTTTTGGAATTGGGGTTGTATACGAGATCCATAACAGCAGCTCTGACAGGAGTGTAGTTTGTTTTTAATACGCTCGATTTAACATGCTATCGTTTCTATGGTAACAGCTTATTCACAGGGACTTGCACGCGCCATATTATTGAAACCTTACAGTTAAAGGATTAAAAAGTTATTTCACAGTGAAAACCATTGTTCTGGTGAAGTTTTCTGGAAGGAGAGATCTTTGTAAGATTTCTGGAAGGAGTCTCCAGTGTCAGCGCTTTGTAACAGTCTGAGGTGAAGCTGGAACTTTAAGTTTTGCGACGTCTTCAGGACAGAGGAGTTTACACTTCTTTACGGCGTCTCAGTAACATGACAAGCTGTGTTTTCTTTTGGTCTGAACTTCAGGACAGAGAAAAGAGAGACTGGCGAAGGAACGACTGTTTATAGTTGTATAACGTAGTGAGAACAGGAACTAACTTCTTTCACTGATGTTCCGCAACATTACATGTAACTACAAATGGATAAAAAGTATGATTTTTTTTTTTTTTACTTTTGCCAAATTGCTGTGGGATAAGAAGAATAACACTCCAAGATGCGCTGTTATCGAGAAATAATCAACTTCAGGGTGGTAACAGTAACTCCACTTCATCACACCACCCTGTCTCACACACACACACACACACACACACACACACACACACACACACACACAGTGGTTTATTCCTTCGTTATTGACCTTAATACTGTAACAGTGTTGAGTTCACTCTAATAAAGGACTAAATATCTTTTCTCTGTCTCCCTCTGCAGACTGTGGAACAGCGTCAGTGAGAAATCCTGCACTGCTTTGGCTTCAGCTCTCTGTACAAATCCATCACACATCAGAGCGCTGGATCTGAGTGGGTGTAAACTGGGAGACTCAGGAGTGGAGAAGCTCTGTGATCTACTGAAGAAACATGAGTGTAAACTGGAGACACTGCGGTGAGTAACTCAGTGATGAAACACACTAAGTTTTATAATAATGCAGAACAAGGGCGCCTGCTAGTGGGGGGACTGGTGAAGATAAACTGCCCTTTAGGTGTGAATGAGTGTGTAAAAGTGTGTGTGCATGGAGCCCTGCAATGGACGGTACATTAAAGAAAACCATCCTGTAATTCAACACAAGTTTTCTGACAGTAACACACACTGGCTCAGCACTAGTAAACAGCTGTAAACAGCTGTCAGCACTAATACTGAACAGACGGTGAAAACTTAGTTTAAAAACTCATTTTTTAACAGTTTTAAAAGAGGCTAATATTACCAAAATAATATTTACATTTTATTTACATTTACTTCATCATTCCATCCTTTACACTTCTATCTTACAAATAAGAAAAGTCACAGCAGCTCACAAAAATACACTGAATTATCAGTCTAGTGATTGGCATAAGGTCCAAGTAAGTCAGCAAAATGCAGCATGCAGCTGGGTAAGTCCAAGCCAAAATATAGAAAATTGGTTGCAGCAATATTTTTATTCTAATGGGGGAAGTTACTGATGAAAATATATGTAAATCTAAATTAATTTTCAAAATTTCAGCTTTCTGGACCCAGAGGTTTTTATATTTATGCCATTTTGAAAAATTAGACCAGAATGTAGCCCCTAAATCCTCGCCAGGGACTTTTGGGATTTTAAATGCATTTTTCTCAGCTTTGAGGCTACACAGAGGTGTGAAATTTGGTAAATTAACTCTCTATATGTTGCTAATCTGGATGGAAAACATCGAGCCTTCTATCTAGAAAATCCTGGCCATAGGTACTTCCTAAAAATGCTAAAAAAGAAGAAAAACACACTCGCGAGTGGGATTTAGGACCCTAAACATACTAGAAAATGAATGTATTCATCTCCCATCACTACCTGGTCTTATTATAAATCAGATTGCCTGGTCACTTTATATAATGGGAGTTCTCTAGATAGAGTATTTACAGAAATACGGCAGATTCAATTACATACCCCACAAAAAGTGTCATATCTCTAAGACCCTGAATGGAAATGAAGCCCAGGTAGCACAGGCCTGCAACTTGGTAAATAGTTTCATTAATTCAATCACTACAAACATGTGAAGTGTCATCTTGTTATTTTTGCATTATTCTCTTTTTTTCAATCCCAAATCATCCATTTTTAATGCCCTCGAATTTGTTTGTGTAATTAGATGAGTCATTTTTAATATAGATTCTAATTAGTGATCAATCAAGGAGTTAGTATTTTCTGTCTGAGGAAGTCTCAGATGTTATTAAAGGTTATTAGCATTGAATTCTGAAGAAGAAGAAACCTTTGTCACATGTACACTTCAAGCACAGTGAAATTCATCCTCTGCATTTAACCCATCTGAAGCAGTGAACACACACACACACCCAGAGCAGTGGGCAGCCACACCAGAGTGCCCGGGGAGCAGTCAGGAGTTCAGTACCTTGCTCAAGGGCACCTCAGCCCAAGGCCGCCCCACGTCAACCTAACTGCATGTCTTTGGACTGTGGGGGAAACCGGAGCACCCAGAGGAAACCCATGCAGACACGGGGAGAACATGCAAACTCCACACAGAAAGGCACTCACCAGCTGCTGGGTTCGAACCCAGAACCTTCTTGCGAGGCAACCATGCTAACCACTACACCACCGTGCCACCACCATTGAATTCTGTAAATGCTTTCACAATTTTAGTTTTACTTTGCGGGCTAAGCTTTTACTGTTGTGCCCTCCTATTTGTGCCTGGTGCAGGGACCAAACACATTTTGGTTTATATTATTAAGGAACTAGCCGTTAGTTCTATTTATAGAGTTCCAGCACCAAAAGTTTGTTACAGTACTATCTCCACTCTAGACGACAAGTTTGGATCTTTGAACAGGAGCAATGCTGAAGATCACTCAGATCTGAAAACAGAAAGGAAATATCATCAAATAAAAAGCGATATAAATTATATACATGCATTTTAAAATACTGGTGTATACATGATCTATGGAAAATTATAAATACTGATATAGTCTCTGTCAGAAATGCAACTGTAAACAGACAATACACCCAATATCAGTCATGACAAACATATGAATAGGAGAGTGCTGCATCTGCGATCTTAATTTTACTTTCTCATGGTCAAGTATATAGTTATTTGTGAACTGTAGAGTACATGTGACAGCAAAAACAACAAATTCAAGGGCATTAAAAATGGATGATTTGGCACGGACCTACCCAGCTTCAACGTGTGTTTTTTTTTTTTTTTTCTGGGGGGCAATGTAACCACTGAACAATACTCCCTTAGTGTACGAGATAACACTTGGATAAAAGGAAATCAGAATTAAAAAAATTCATCAACATTTTCAACTCAGGTCTCTTTTCTTTTTTTCTGTCCTGATGGACTAAATGCCGTTTCCTTTCTGCAGACTGAGGAACAGCGTCAGTGAGAAATCCTGCACTGCTTTGGCTTCAGCTCTCTGTACAAATCCATCACACATCAGAGAGCTGGATCTGAGTGAGTGTGAACTGGGAGACTCAGGAGTGGAGAAGCTCTGTGATCTACTGAAGAAACACGAGTGTAAACTGGAGACACTGCGGTGAGTAACTCAGTGATGAAACACACCAAGTTTTATAATAATGCAGAACAAGGGCGCCTGCTAGTGGGGGACTGGTGAAGATAAACTGCCCTTTAGGTGTGAATGAGTGTGTAAAAGTGTGTGCGCATGGAGCCCTGCAATGGACGGTACATTAAAGAAAACCATACTGTAATTCAACACAAGTTTTCTGACAGTAACACACACTGGCTCAGCACTAGTAAACAGCTGTAAACATCTGTCAGCACTAATACTGAACAGACGGTGAAAACTTAGTTTAAAAACTCATTTTTTTTACATTTTTAAAAGAGGCTAATATTACCCAAAATAATATTTATATTTTATTTACATTTACTTCATCATTCCATCCTTTACACTTCTATCTTACAAATAAGAAAAGTCACAGCAGCTCACAAAAATACACTGAATTATCAGTCTAGGGATTGGCATAAGGTCCAAGTAAGTCAGCAAAATACAGCATGCAGTTGGGTAAGTCCAAGCCAAAATATAGTGTAGCCCGTATCATGTCCAATGATAACCAGACTATAGTTGGGTTCAAGCTGTAGTTACTTTTAAAGTCTTACAATATTCAGTGAGTGGTCTGAACTCTGATTTATAAAAAAAAATACACGTTTATTATCAGAAAACACATAAAACATATACCCCTGAAGATTAACTACAAAAGTAGTAGGTACACATAGGTTAACCGCGAGGGTGCTTGGCCCCTAATGGCCGCTACTGCAGTACCGCTGCTACACGTAATAGCGGCTCCCACTTAATCAACTAAATCTCCATATCCTAGTAAATGCAGCAATTAAACAATAGAAATTCTCTTGTCGCACTAAATGTCACCATACGATGTTCTCCAATAATCAAAAAGACGAAACAAAATACACTTTAGCCGCGCAGGGCTGAACAATCCCTTAGAACATAGTAGAGCAAAATGGTGTGACCACACTCAAAGATAACCTCGGCTACTATACACCTTTACAATACATGCGCATGTATTAAACAAAGAAGCCGGCATTTACACAAAATATCCCCAAAATAAAATGTTGCAGGCCTGTTAATTGTCCTTTGGGAAAGAAAAAAAAAAAACACTGTCCTTTACTCACGGTACCATAGTCCCCTTCGGAAACAAAGGAAAGCCTTGCGCACTCTGTACAAGGCCGATTGCAGATAGCTGATGACTTTGCTCCCTCGTAGCCGGAGGAACCACTGGCTTTCCAGGTCACCAGGGCGCTATCCGGGCTGCGTTGCTCCCATGCTGGCTACACAGTGGAACCTCTGACTGTTTGGAAGCCAATAGTGCTAACTGGGCAGCTACTTACACCTCAAATATAAGCATGCCCACGAGTCAAGTTGCACTTGGATAGTTTACTCAGCTACCGGAATGGGACTTCTTTTCCGCTTTCTCTAAAAACTCCGTCGCCCAGCCTCGCCAAATGCCGGAGCTCCTCCTCCAAGTCTCTCGCCTTCTCACCTCTTGTCATGCAAATGTTTCCGGTGCATAGGCCATATTCTTCCCATCCACCAAACAATGACATGCCCCAGTTGTATCATTTCACAAATAGGGACTTATGAGTAATATGCAATTACACACACCATACAGTGTAACAAAGTTAATATTATTCCTGTTATTTTCTAATGAAATATAGTTTTTACCTCTCATTATACATTTTAAATGTTTAACACTGGTTTCTAAATACATGAACTGTCCATTACATGAATTGGGAATTACATAACCCCATTAGTGAGACATTAAAGAAACAACCAAAGGGAAAGAAAAAAAACAAACCTCAGTAACACCTGGGTTACACTCCCCCCTTTCTAAAGGTCTGGATGTCCTCACCAGACTCCACTAAAATCTGGGCTCAGGTAAGATACGAATAGTTAAACATCTAGCCACTTGTCCCTCATGTGTTAACTCCCCATCCCTGGATATGCATATCTTCATACCTTTATGTTGTATAACTACCGGTTGGTCTAAGTGAACCGGATCACGGGTTTGACTGTACGTCTCTCTCTAGGGGCAATATCTTCTGCCCTGTCCCCACTCTCCACACTATTATCCGAGAGACGGTCTGTCTCTCTATGGGAGCTTGCAGTTGGAGCTTGGGGGGAACCTTGTATCTCAATACAACTCTCTTCTGATAAAGTACCTTCATCACACTGCTCTGGTACTACCATGTTTTCAGGATCTACATGACTTTCATCCACATCATCTTGGGTTACCTCCTCAACACTGCCAGGTCTCTCAGGAAGGTCTGTTACGCTTTCCTCCACCTCACTCAATGACAGTGAAGGCCCATCTGGGGCTGGGTATTGCTCATAGCTCACTGTCGAGCCATATGGATACACATAGTCCTCATCATCAGAACCGGACAAGTCTGCCTCACTACCAACTGTCCCCTGTGCTTGGGACTGTACTCGACGCTGCTGACGCGTTCGAAGCACTTGGCGGACTGTGGACGTAATATTGTCATGAGAACCTCCAGGAAATCTTACCATGGAACCTACAGGTAACAGGTGGTCTCGGTGCAGAGTTTTCACCACCCCCCTTTCTTGCTCATGCTTTACTCTATACACTGGTAAATTTGGCATTTTTTCCACGACAACATATGGGACAGAGCTCCATTTATCTTTCAGTTTTTGTTTGCCTGCCCCACCAAAAGCATGGACAAGTACTCTGTCACCTACGTCTAATAAGTGGGAGCGAACTCTTAGATCATAGGCCTTTTTGTTCCGTTGATGACTCTTATCAGCTGCCTGCACAGCCAGTTCGTAAGCATGTTTTAAGTCTTTCCGAAGTGTTTCAACATATCTCTGATGGGATTTCTTCTCTTCCCCTTCCCACAAAGCACTGAAACATATGTCCACTGGGAGTCGCGCCTCCCTTCTGAACATAAGTACGGTGAATAGCCAGTAGCATCACTTTTGGTGCAATTATAGGTGTGCACCATAGCTGCTATTTGCTGACTCCAACAATGCTTCTTAGCTGGATCTAATGTACCCAACGTGGACAACAATGTGCGGTTGAACCGCTCGGGCTGTGGATCACCTTGGGGGTGATAGGGCGTTGTTCTTGATTTTCTGATTCCCAGCACCTTAAGTAACTCCTTGATTAGCACACTCTCAAAATCTCGCCCCTGATCCTAGTGGATGTGAGCTGGTAGTCCATAATGGACAAAGAATTTTTCAAGCAGAACTTTAGCGACAGTAGGTGCTTTCTGATCTCTGGTGGGTTAAGCCTGAGCGTATCGAGTGTAATGGTCTGTCACCACCAAAACATTTGCAATACCACGGGAATCTGGTTCCAGGGACAAAAAATCAATACACACCAAATCAAGTGGGCCCCTACTGGTCAGTTGGTAAAGGTGCGCTGTTCGCTGAGGCTGTGATTTATGCGCTACACATCTGCCACAGTTCTTAATGTAACTGGCTGTGTCAGCAGCCATCCTAGGCCAATAGAATCTGTCCCTAGCAAGCTCAATGGTACGCTCTATGCCCAAATGCCCCGCGTCATCATGCAAGGCCTTCAACACCTGAGGGCGGAACTGTTTTGGGAGGACGAGCTGTGATATCTCTTTTCCTGACACCTTACTGATGACTCTATACAAGACTCCATTCCGATGACTAAGTCGTGGCCACTCTCTCATTAGTAGATTGAGCTCTGTATTGTCACGTGGGGAGACAGCAGGACCCCGACCACTGACAAATGCTTGTTTCACTCGGCTAATGGCATCATCCTGATTCTGAGCCAACTGCAGGTCTTTTACACTCAGCTGTTCTAAGGACTTAGCACTAACCCATGTGGGGTGCACATAGGCTTGAGGAATGCATTGGGGAGAGGCCCCCAATTGGTCAACCCCTCGCAACATAGTTCCAGGGAAACGGGTCAAACTGACTGTTTTACAGACCGCTTTCACCCCTGAAGGTGGTATCCACCCATCTTCCCCTGCTACATTCCTTGACAACAAATCTGCATCAATGTTCTCACGTCCAGGTCTGTACTGGATTCCAAAATGATACATGGCCAGAGCTGCCAAACACCTATGGCCACAAGCATTCAATTTGGCAGAGGACAACACATACGTTAAAGGGTTGTTGTCAGTTCTAACTGTGAATTGCACCCCATATAGATAATCATGAAATTTGTCAACTATCGCCCACTTTAACACTAAAAACTCTAACTGGTGAGCTGGGTAGTTTCTCTCTGAGGCACTGAGTTTTCTGCTAGCGAAAGCTACCGGGCGTAATCCTTCAGGATACTCCTGATTTAACACTGCTCCCAACCCATCAAAACTAGCGTCCATGTGGAGTATGTATGGCTTACTTGGGTCGGCAAAAGCCAACACTGGGGCATTGGTTAGGCAATCCCTTATCTTCACGAAGGTCTCCTCACACTCAGCAGTCCATCGGTCCCCAAAAGGTTCGGATTTACTCAAATACAGTTTGGTTTGAGTAGACTTAGATGGACACCCTCTCTGGGGAGGGGCATAACCCCTGGTCAAGTCAGTTAATGGGTGAACGATGGAAGAGTAATGGGCAATAAATCGCCTATAATAGCCGCAAAAGCCCAAGAATGACTGCAGGGCTTTTAGATTAGTTGGTGGCTTCCACTGCGCCACTGCCTTCAGCTTGTCAGGGTCAGTGGACACACCTTCTGCAGACACAATGTGTCCCACATATTTAACTTGGGTTTGGCAAAACTGACATTTGTCGATGGACACTTTTAACCCAAACTCTTCCAACCTATCCAGCACTTTAAGCAGGTGCTGCTCGTGTTCCTCCAGGGTGCGGCTGAACACAATTATATCATCTAGGTAGACAATGCACTGCAACAAGTTCATATCCCCCACCACTCTTTCCATTAATCTTTGGAAAGTGGAGGGGGCCCCCGTAATTCCTTGTGGCATTCTCTCAAATTGATAGAAACCCAGGGGGCAAATGAAAGCAGTTTTCTCCTTATCCTCCTCTAGCATGGGGATTTGATAATAGCCACTTTGCAGGTCTAACACTGAAAACCAACGGCTGCCGGTCAAACAATCGAGAGCATCATCTATGCGAGGTACAGTATACTGATCTGGGATGGTTCGAGAATTAAGGGTACGGTAGTCAATGCACATTCTAATCTTACCACTTTTCTTCCTTGCCACCATGATTGGAGACGCATAGGGACTACGAGATTCTTTAATTATCCCTGCAGCCAGCAACTCTTGTGAGGCGCCACTTACATCATCAATATCAGCAGGGGCAATGCACCTGGACCGCTCCCAAAATGGTTTTGGATCGCTGAGCCAAATCTCATGTTGAACCCCTTTTGCCAAACCCACATCCCAGTTTTCTACTGAAAAAACATTTGTCCTCTCTGACAATTTCTGAGACAGCCTATCTTTCCAGGATGCCGGTAAAGGGGAACTACCAAAATCGAAACGCTCCGGATGTATGCAACTTGTGGAGTGACTGTTCTGACCTACCTCAGTCACCACATCAGCTTTGTGTATCTGAGCAATAACAGTACCCTTAGGGATGTATCGTTCCTTCAGTGACACATTTTGCAGCAACACAGTACAATGATTTGTGTCTAGATCAGTCGGTAATACCACACAGGGTGGTGAGGCCACTCCCTGAGGTAGAGCATTAGAATTGTCAGTAACCAATACGCCCAGGGTTCCAGATGTATCAATGGATGCTCTCCCTACCACAATGCAGGCTTCTCCTGGGGTCAATTTAAGAGGCCCTGGCCCAGGCCATGTCACCTGGCCCACACTATGCTCAGTCTGACCATCAAATGCTTTGGAACTCGCAGGCTCCACTCTACTAGTACCTATCCTCCATGACACTGCCTGAGTGGGACTGGAGGCCATAGGGGTAGACATCAGTTCATGGTGGAAGCTTCTAGCGTTCATGCCAATGATCAATGGTACCTGGTCCGGCCCTTGCGGGTCAGGACAAACCAACGCCAGTACAGTCCGAGTCTTTCTGCCGGGCCCATCATCTGGAAATTTCACATTAACGGCCACATAACCCTTGTATGGGTAACTAGAGTCACTCAAACCCCAAATACATAAGCTAGAAATTGGCTGAATTTGAATATGAGACAGATGTTCATTATACCACTTCTCAAAAATGATGGTGACAGTGGAGCCACTATCCATGAGAGCACTACATTAATTTCCCTCTACAAGGACCTTGCTCACAGAGGGCCTCCCAACTAAACCATCCAGTAGTACAGCAGATGGGGAAGCATGAATGCCACTGCGATTCGACATGTGTTTTATATGAGGCTCTGTGGGCCTTGCACTGCTAGAGGAGGCCTCTTGGTGGCCTTCCTTTTGTTTCTTCAGTGACCGAATTAAATGAGTAATAACTTTACTTGAGTCCTCAGCTGCATCACAGCGAGTAGCTACATGGCCATCGCCACCACACCGGTAGCAGAAGTATTCCCCTGACCCATCTGCCCGAGAGTTTTTGCTAGAGCCTACCCCACGGCGACTGTTGTATTCAGTGGCACCTCGGGGTCTCCATTCCCGAGTGTTGTGCGACCGCTGACTCATGGCCATTATCTGAATCTGGTGTTGTAAATCATTTACTTGCCTTTGTAACATATGTACCTCCTGATCATGTTTTACCGCACTACTTTCCTGTGTTACAGATGTTTCAGGTTCCTTTATCTGGGGGCTTGGTGTGGTGTCTTTGGCAGATAGTTTAGCTACCAGGACCTTAAGAGTATCTATTTCCTGCCTTAGCTTAGCAGCATCCTGTGGACTATGTTCGCCTTCCTCATCATTCGCTTGTACTTGTCGCACTGCTGTTTTAGTAACCGCAGGGCTAGCCCTCTGCTGCACTGCTTGTTGGGCTTCTTCCTCTCTAATTTCTTTTAATAGCTGTAAAAAGGATGGAGGGCTTTTTTTACGTTCGTGAAGTCTCAACTGCACCAGCATCAAATCAGATTCCACAGCCCCTCACAAGAGCTGCTCAATTCTGACACGATCTCTATGAGCTGCTGTTATTCCACCTCTGAACACCACTTTAGTCAGTGCGTGTTCTATGCGGCGAAAGAAGTCAGATAGTCTCTCACCAGTACGTTGTCGTAGTGCTCTGAAAGCATAGTATAAATCTTCCCCCGACTCGGAGGAACCAAAAGCTTGTTCTAGGGCCCCGAGATAATCTTGGGGAGTGGCTTGGGGGTCACTAGACCTAACAGCCTGTGCTATTTCTAGTGCTGGTCCCTTTAGGCTCTCAATAATTCATTTGCGCTTTTCACTGTTTGAGCATTCACACTCATCAACCATTAGACGGGCTTGCATAAGCCAAGTATCAAGGGCTTCCTCCCCATTGGGTGTAGGTACAGTTCCTGAATATGCACGCAAGCGTCAAAAAGCAGTATTCTCTGGGGCAACTGACCTATGGACTTTCTCTAGTATGTCCCCCACAGTCTTTAAAAGCGCTGTGAACTGTGGATCTATGGGACTAGGGCCTTCAGATGTAGGCGCTGCGCCTCTAGCTGAATCATTAGGTGTACTTAAAGACCATAGACTTCCCTGTCCAGATCTCACCTCTGGGGGAATTACACTGACATTCACCAGGGATGAGAGTTTTCTGCTTTTCGGCAGATTTCCGCTTTTTCTGAGCAAAAATCGATATTATGCCAAATCCGTTGAGATTTTTATTTCATTGAGGGGGGTTGGGGTATGTTCCTTCGTGATACTCAAGCGTTACATGTTTACATTTTCACCATCTTTAGTCTCGCGGTAGAATACGTGTTTTCTACAATGTAATTGGCCAAAACATCGCTGGCGAGAGCATGATAGCTAATCATAACAGTTCTTACAAGAGTGTGGGAGAGAACAAAAGCCAATCATAACAGTTCTTACAAGAGTGTGGGAGAGAACAAAAGCCAATCATAACAGTTCTTACAAAAGTACCCACATCGTTCTATTTTATCAAAACTTGTACATGTTCATCGTCGCTGCGCTTCAAAAACACATTTCTCTTTCGTATCGGCTTTTTTACTCAAAGTGCCGAATACAATTGACAAGGGAGACGAAGCGAAGGTATGTGAAATCGATGCTGGTATAAAAAACGGAGAGAGGACTGACAAGCTTTTGTCTTTGGCCAAAAAGCTGAAGAAGTCGAAATGATCAAATGAAAATGAGAAGTGACTGTGAACTATAAATAATTGTATAAAGTGTACATAGACATTATCCCATAAACTTAGCATTCGTTTGATTTAATACATTGAACATGTATATGATGGTCAGTAAATCTGAATTAATGCTGACAGTTTTGAAAACTTAAATATTTCAAAAGACTTTTTGAAATCATATGCAACTAATGAGGACATAGGGTGACTGACCTTTTCTCCCTAAGAAAGTTTATTTAATTAATGAACATTTTGATAATTATTAAAACTTGCGTTTAATGTGAATTTAGTTTGTCATTTTTGTTGATCATAAATTATAACCATACCCTTGAATGTAGAATGTGATTTTATTTTGAATTCAAACAATACTCCTATTGATTTGAAACATATTTTCATGTAAATATATAAAAAAGACAACAGATTTATCTACTACAGCTCAGATTGCAGGAAAAGTGGTTTGTAAGGCCTTATTTTTCAAAATTTTCCTGGGGGGTATCCCTCCCAGACCCCCGGCTTTGGGTGCCATCTTGTTTTCTGCTTTTTTGGTGACCACCCACTCTCATCCCTGATTCACTGTCTCACTACATGCGCACAGCACTACAAGGCCATTCGTTTCAGAATCGAACATTCGGCCCTTCACTTTGACACGACCAAGTCGTTTTATAGTGTTGAGACTGTCCTCACTGGTTTTGACACTTACATCTTCAGGAACATTTTTCACTACTAATGCATGGTTAGGGTCTACACCTTCTCCCTTACACCAATTAAGCAGAAATGACATTGTGGCTCTTCTAATATGTTTACACAGATATTATTTCAATTTGGCTTAATCTAATTTTGTCTAACCAACTAATCCACTCACTGAAAATTGCTCTAATTATATTAACTCGATGCTACAAAAGAAATCATCCCATCCTCGTCGCCATTTTATGTAGCCCGTATCATGTCCAATGATAACCAGACTAGAGTTGGGTTCAAGCTGTAGTTACTTTTAAAGTCTTACAATATTCAGTGAGTGGTCTGAACTCTGATGTATAAAAAAATACACGTTTATTATCAGAAAACACATAAAACATATACCCCTGAAGATTAACTACAAAAGTAGTAGGTACACATAGATTAACCGCGAGGGTGCTTGGCCCCTAATGGCCGCTACTGCAGTACCGCTGCTACACGTAATAGCGGCTCCCACTTAATCAACTAAATCTCCATATCCTAGTAAATGCAGCAATTAAACAATAGAAATTCTCTTGTCGCACTAAATGTCACCATACAATGTTCTCCAATAATCAAAAAGCAAAACAAAATACACTTTAGCTGTGCAGGGCTGAACAATCCCTTAGAACATAGTAGAGCAAAATGGTGTGACCACACTCAAAGATAACCTCGGCTACTATACACCTTTACAATACATGCGCGTGTATTAAACAAAGAAGCCGGCATTTACACAAAATATCCCCAAAATAAAACGTTGCAGGCCTGTTAATTGTCCTTTGACTGGGAAAGAAAAACAAAACAAAACACTGTCCTTTACTCACGGTACCATAGTCCCCTTCGGAAACAAAGAAAAGCCTTGCGCACTCTGTACAAGGCCGACTGCAGATAGCTGATGACTTTGCTCCCTCGTAGCTGGAGGAACCACTGGCTTTCCAGGTCACCAGGGTGCTATCCGGGCTGCGTTGCTCCCACGCTGGCTACACAGTGGAACCTCTGACTATGTGGAAGCCAATAGTGCTAACTGGGCAGCTACTTACACCTCAAATATAAGCATGCCCACGAATCACGTTGCACTTGGTTAGCTTACTCAGCTACCGGAATGGGACTTCTTTTCTGCTTTCTCTAAAAACTCCGCCGCCCAGCCTCGCCAAATGCCGGAGCTCCTCCTCCAAGTCTCTCGCCTTCTCACCTCTTGTCATGCGAATGTTTCCGGTGCATAGGCCATATTCTTCCCATCCACCAACCAGTGACATGCCCCAGTTGTATCATTTCACAAATAGGGACTTGTGAATAATATGCAATTACACACACCATACAGTGTAACAAAGTTAATATTATTCCTGTTATTTTCTAATGAAATATAGTTTTTACATCTCATTATACATTTTAAATGTTTAAAACTGGTTTCTAAATACATGAACTGTACATTACATGAATTGGGAATTACATAACCCCATTAGTGACACATTAAAGAAACAACCAAGGGAAAAAAACCAAACCTCAGTAACACCTGGGTTACAATAGAAAATTGGTTGCAGCAATATTTTTATTTTAATGGTGGAAGTTACTGATATAAATATATGTAAATCTAAATTAGTTTTCAAAATTTCAGCTTTCTGGACCCAGAGTTTTTTTTTTTTTTTTTTTTTTTTTTATTTATGCCATTTTGAAAAATTAGACCAGAATGTAGCCTCTAAATCCTCGCCAGGGACTTTTGGGATTTTAAATGCATTTTTCTCAGCTTCTAGGCTACACAGAGGTGTGAAATTTGGTAAATTAACTCTCTATATGTTGCTAATCTGGAAGGAAAACATCGAGCCTTCTATCTAGAAAATCCTGGCCATAGGTACTTCCTAAAAATGCTAAAAATGAAGAAAAACACACTCGCAAGTGGGATTTACAACCCTAAACATACTAGAAAACGAATGCATTCATCTCCCATCACTACCTGGTCTTATTATAAACCAGATTGCCTGGTCACTTTATATAATGGGAGCTCTCTAGATAGAGTATTTACAGAAATACGGCAGATTCAATTACATACCCCACAAAAAGTATCATATCTTTAAGACCCTGAATGGAAATGAAGCCCAGGTAGTACAGGCCTGCAACTTGGTAAATAGTTTCATTCATTCAGTCACTACAAACATGTGAAGTGTCATCTTGTTATTTTTGCATTATTCTCTTTTTTCAATCCCAAATCATCTATTTTTAATGCCCTCAAATTTGTTTGTGTAATTAGATGAGTCATTTTTAATATAGATTCTAATTACTGATCAATCAAGGAGTTAGTATTTTCTGTCTGAGGAAATCTCAGATGTTATTAAAGGTTATTAGCATTGAATTCTGCAAATGCTTTCACAATTTTAGTTTTACTTTGTGGGCTGGCGGCACGGTGGTGTAGTGGTTAGTGCTGTCGCCTCACAGCAAGAAGGTCCGGGTTCGAGCCCTGTGGCTGGCAAGTGCCTTTCTGTGCGGAGTTTGCATGTTCTCCCCGTGTCTGCGTGGGTTTCCTCCGGGTGCTCCGGTTTCCCCCACAGTCCAAAGACATGCAGGTTAGGTTAACTGGTGACCGTAGGTGTGAATGTGAGTGTGAATGGTTGTCTGTGTCTATGTGTCAGCCCTGTGATGACCTGGCGACTTGTCCAGGGTGTACCCTAGCCTGGGCCCGCCCATCCAAAGTGTGACGCAACACGAGGGCCTGTTCCGAGCTTAGTCTGGCCAGGCAGGCTATCTACAGCATTTCCAAGCTCCCGAAAAATCGGGAACCAATCAGCTTTGAGCATCTCCAACGGCCCCTGGGTAGAGGCGTGTTCAAGGCAGTGACGTAGTACAACTGCGACCGGAAGCCATAGATTGTTTACAGAATCTATGCCGGAAGCGCTTCATTCACATCACGAACATGGAGCAGCGGCAAGCCTTTAACACAGCGGTAGATGCTGTATTGAAAGCATTCAACGGGAAGTTCTCATTGAAAACGGAGCAAAGAGCAGCCCTGGAGGTATTTATTGAACGGAAGGACGTTTTCGCCTTGCTCCCGACCAGCTTCGGTAAGAGTTTAATCTACCAGTTAGCCCCGTCGCATCGCATACGTCAGAGGAAAGAGTGATGTGATTGGTTTAAGCTTCGTCACAGCCTTTTCTGGCTTCGACCAGTAGCAAACTGAGGCATTTCAGGGAGGCGGGTCAACCATGGGCTCTGGGAAACGGTTTGGCTTAATAGCTTGGCCAGACCAAATGCTCGGAGAGCTTTGAAGTCGTGTTAGCCAGGCTAGGTGTACCCTGCCTCTCGCCCGTAGTCAGCTGGGATAGGCTCCAGCTTGCCTGCGACCCTGTAGAACAGGGGTGTCCAAACTGATCCATAAAGGGCCGTGTGGCTGCAGGTTTTCATTCCAGCCATGCAGCAGCACACCTGACTTGGCTCATTCAATCAACTGAAGTGTCTTCACACAGTCAAATACTTGCAGCCACACCCACCCTTGATTAAAGGGTGGGTGTGTCAGTTGATTGAATAAGCCAAATGAGGTGTGCTGCTGCATGGCTGGAATGAAAACCTGCAGCCACACGGCCCTTTATGGATCAGTTTGGACACCCCTGCTGTAGAAGGATAAAGCGGCTAGAGATAATGAGATGAGATGAGACTTTGCGGGCTAAGCTTTCACTGTCGTGCCCTTCTATTTGTGCCTGGTGCAGGGCCCAAACACATTTTGGTCTATATTATTAAGGAACTAGCCGTTAGTTCTATTTATAGAGTTCCAGCACCACAAGTTTTTACAAGTACTATCTCTGCTCTAGACGACAAGTTTGGATCTTTGAACAGGAGCAATGCTAAAGATCACTCAGATCTGAAAACAGAAAGGAAATATCATCAAATAAATAGTGATATAAATTATATACATGCATTTTAAAATACTGGTGTATACATGATCTATGGAAAATTATAAATACTGATATAGTCTCTGTCAGAAATGCAACTGTAAACAGACAATACACCCAATATCAGTCATGACAAACATATGAATAGGAGAGTGCTGCAGCTGCGATCTTAATTTTACTTTCTCATGGTCAAGTATATAGTTATTTGTGAACTGTAGAGTACATGTGACAGCGAAAACAACAAATTCGAAGACATTAAAAATGGATGATTTGGCATGGACCGACCCAGCGTGTGTGTGTGTGTGTGTGTGTGTGTGTGTTCTGGGGGGGCAATGTAACCACTGAACAATACTCCCTTAGTGTACATGAGATAACACTTGGATAAAAGAAAATCAGAATTTTAAAAAATTCATCAACATTTTCAACTCGGGTCTCTTTTCTTTTTTTCTGTCCTGATGGACTAAATGCCATTTCCTTTCTGCAGACTGAGGAACAGCGTCAGTGAGAAATCCTGCACTGCTTTGGCTTCAGCTCTCTGTACAAATCCATCACACATCAGAGAGCTGGATCTGAGTGGGTGTGAACTGGGAGACTCAGGAGTGGAGAAGCTCTGTGATCTACTGAAGAAACACGAGTGTAAACTGGAGACACTGCGGTGAGTAACTCAGTGATGAAACACTGAACTGAGATCACAATCATTAATAGTTTTCTGTGAATCAGAGCTTTCCAGATGCACACGAACAAAACTGACAAGATCTTCATCTCTGTATTAACATCTGTGTTTGTGTTACATTCACGATGAGTTCATGAATCTCTTCATGTTCACACGTACGTCATTATCTCCCTGTCTGCAGGTTATATCACTGCAGAATAACAGAGAGAGGCGGTGCTGCTCTGACTGCAGCTCTGAGCTCAAACTCCTCACATCTGAAAGAGCTGGATCTGAGTGGGAATGAACTAAAAGATTCACTCACACAGCTCGAGGAGTTGCTGAAAAGTTCAGGAGGCCGGCTAATGTAAGTGAACTTAACACACACAGAACTGAATGTATATTTCCTCTAAAATATAATGTAAGAGCAAGAATGTCATGTCTGTTCGAGTAATGTAATGGGACAAATAAACAGAATGTACCGATGATAATCGTATTGACAGAAGCGCATAGAATATCCCATCAGAACTCAATATCAGAACTCAAACATAATGCTAACAATCACTGCATGCTAATTGCTAGTTGTGGCTGTAATTTGATTCGAGTACACCAAGTACACTTTGAACTGAGCTGTTACTGTTCTACACAGAAATACCACTGCAGTTTTACTTTCATTTCAGCAGGAATAACAGCTTACACGAGTCCAACATGCTCTAAACTCACTCACTCTCACACACACACTGATCAACTGTTCATTCACATTTATTTTTATACTGCATTTACTGAAGTGCGAATGTGATTTAACCAAATGTGATTTATTTTAATAAAGTCAGAATTATAAGGGAAAATAGATATAATTCCTGAGTAAGATAATTTATGAGTTACCATGTTGAAACCTGTCTTTTTTCTGTTTTGATCTTACAGATATGATCAGACCACATCGGGGAAAGGTTTTTGGTCGTCTGTCACAAGTTACTTTCGTTAGTTATAGAAATTCTGGTCAGCAGCCGACTTTAGAAAGTGAGTCGTCGACACTGCAGCATGACCAAAGAGAGGGAAAAATGGAACTCATCCCACAGTGAGGAAGCAGTGTGGACAATGTCTCCAGCGAGCCAGACCAGGGCAGGAGGGGGAACACAACAAAAGACTGCACAGAGAAAAGTCACACCAGTAGTTCACAGAATCTACAAAATAAAGGCTACACAAGCGTTCCCACCTCCAAACCACAAAACAACATGGACTAGAAAAGAATTAAAAAAAATCCCTCACCAATACGGGCTACAAACATCCTGGTGACTGACGCTCAGATTTCATTCAGTCCATTTACTGAAAAGGAAGTTTGTTCTGGTTTCTGTTCCTTTCTTCTGCAAAGGAACTTTCAGAGCTGAACACAGTGAACGGGTTTGTTTAATAAATATCACATGGACAACTTCATTTGTAATGAAAGCACCGATAACCCTCACTCTCTAATCCCACACACACTGAAACACACATTATGGGAAGAATGTTAGAAAGTCGGGCGGCACGGTGGTGTAGTGGTTAGTGCTGTTGCCTCACAGCAAGAAGGTCTGGGTTCGAGCCCCGTGGCCGGCGAGGGCCTTTCTGTGTGGAGTTTGCATGTTCTCCCCGTGTCTGCGTGGGTTTCCTCCGGGTGCTCCGGTTTCCCCCACAGTCCAAAGACATGCAGGTTAGGTTAACTGGTGACTCTAAATTGACCGTAGGTGTGAGTGTGAATGGTTGTCTGTGTCTCTGCGTGGGTTTCCTCCGGGTGCTCCGGTTTCCCCCACAGTCCAAAGACATGCAGGTTAGGTTAACTGGTGACTCTAAATTGACCGTAGGTGTGAGTGTGAATGGTTGTCTGTGTCTATGTGTCAGCCCTGTGATGACCTGGCGACTTGTCCAGGGTGTACCCCGCCTTTCGCCCGTAGTCAGCTGGGATAGGCTCCAGCTCGCCTGCGACTCTGTAGAACAGGATAAAGCGGCTACAGATAATGAGATGAGATGTTAGAAAGTCAGACTCTGCTGTCGTTCTCATTCACACACAGGGATTTGTTTCTTTGTTTTTATTTGTTTTTTAATACATGAATTCTTATGCATGTATTTAAAATATGCTCATAATAATCACAATTCTTTAAAGTGTCTGGACTATTCTTCTGGTGTCTTTACACTAAGGCTGCTTTGAAACATTTTTTTTATTAATATTGATTTTTTTTTTAATTGTTGATTTCGCTAATGATATTTTAAATTAATCTATTGATTATTTTCTGATTAGTCAATTAATCCTTTGGTTAGCTTACCAATAAATAAAAAAACAACTTCTGCCATTAATCTTTCAAACTTTTTTCAAGTATTTTCTCATAAAAAATACTTTAACTCTTCCTGAGAGACAAAAAAAAATCAGTGACATTTTCACATGAAATCCATGAATGAAGGAACCATTTCAAACTGTAACTTTTACCTCATGATATTATTCATCACAACACTAGATTTATGCAGTGTAGGCCTCATTAGGGAAGATGTTGTTTACTATATCATGCTATTAATTACCGTAAATAGTGCTGAGTTGGATTTATTTCAACAGCTTGTGCTGATTGTAATCAGAAATGAACAGCTAATAATCCTGATATACTAAAAAAGAAAAGCTAAATTACTACTTATACAACTAATTTCATGATATTGCACAACTAGAGACACTTTATTGATCGATATCAAGCTGATGGAAAATGACTACTTTCACTTACTTTTTGGAACCAAACATATCACTGTTGAGAGTCAATATTCACTTGTTTAAAATGTTGTGGTTTACTGCGCTGTATGATGTCATACAATAAGGAGAGATGAGTGGACATTCTAATCATGATACAATACAATAAATTGAAATCGTCAGCCTTTTGATTCCAAGAGGTTTTCTTGACTTCAGTCTTGTCCGACTGAATAAGGGGGTTAGTTACTTTTCCAATATGGCTTGATTCTTCTCGATAATCTCAGGCAAGTAGAATTCGTGAAGAAGTCCATTTCCAAAGTAATACCTGAATATTTAGCTCATTACGACAATATTAATGAGTGTCTGAAAACATGGAAAGGATCCCGACAGAGACAGACTTGTGTCTAATATATTACAGAAATCTCACTCAGGTCTCGCTCTGAAATCTTGGGAGTCGGCTTGTTGCCAGAAGGCAACAGTGTAAACATGAGTGAAAGAGTGGAGTCATGTTAGAGTTGGACCGTAGCACCAGAGCTTACTGTGATCGAAATGTTAAAAAGAAATCATGGTTCATGTTTCCAAAATGTGGCAACAAAAAGAGCTGCTACATTTCCCGAGGTTTTCACAGACTGCCTTTGGGGGACAGAGACATGCTGAAGTGTGCTAGAATGGATGCAAACAACACCCGTGTCTGTACACTGCACCTTGCAGGACATCATGTATGCAGTGACCATTTTGATAGGGGAAGAAATACTCCACCAAAACACCTTTTATTGAAGAAAATTGCTGTTCCAAAAGCAGAGAGATCTGCTGCAGACAGAGTGGAGGGAAAGTTAGCTGAAATTATTTTGTTGACCTTACATCAGTACACGTGAAGGCATGGCAGGATAATGTCAAAAAGCATTCACTCAATACACTGGTTGCATGCACAAATGATTGAGCCATGACCTACAGTACGTATATCACTTTGCTCACTCGTGAAATATACATTCACCACTCGGAGATAACCTTCACATTTTCACACCATTGTGTAATATCCTCGATGTATATAATGTCTGTATGTTTGATATTAGCTCTGGAAAAAATTACGAGACCACTGCAAAAGTATCAATTTATCTGATTTTACTATTTATAGGTAGGTGTTTGAGGAACATGAATATTTTTGTTTTACTCCATAAACCACTAACAACATTTTCCCCAAATTCCACATAAAACATTGTCACTTCGAGCATTTAACTGCAGAAAGTTACAACTGATAAAAATAAAAAAGATAAAGTGTTTTCAGATCTTGAATAATGCATAGAAATCAAGATCATATTCAATTTTAAACAACACAGTACTAATGTTTGGACTTAGGATGAGTTCAGAAATCAGTATTTGGTAATATCAATATCCTTGACATTTAATCACAGCTATCATGTGCTTTGGCATGCTCTCCACCAGTCTTTCACGTTGCACCTGGGTGACTTTATGCCCCTCCTGGTGCAAAAAATTCAATCAACTCAGCTTTGTTTAATGGTTTGTGACCATACATTGCCCTCTTGATCACATTCCAGAGGTTTTCAGTGGGATTCAGGTCTGGAGATTGGGCTGGCCATGACAGGGTCTTGATCCTCCATCCTTGATTGACCTGGCTGTGTGGCATGGAGCATGCTATTGTCCTTCTGGAAAAAACAATCCTCAGAGTTAGGGAACATTGTCAGAGCAGAAGGAAGCAAGTTTTCTTCCAGGATAACCCTGTAAACTGCTTGATTCATGTGTACTTCACAAACAAAAATCTGCCCCATTCCAGCCTTGCTGAAGCATTTCCAGAGACACTGTGGCTTGTAGGCCTCTCCAGGTTTCCATCTAACCATTAGATGACCAGGTGATGGGAAAAGCTGTAAACTGGACTCATCAGAGAAGATGACCTTACATCAGTCCTCTACGGTCCAATCCTTATGGTCTTTAGCAAACCTCAGCCTGGCTCTTCTTTGCTTCTCATCAATGAAGGGCTTTTTTTTCTAGCTTTGCAAACATGGCAACCACAGACTACAACTCCCAAGCACCACAGCGCCCTTCTTCTCCTGAATTCTAATCACGGCTACAGCTGTTCCTCATTACTCTGCGCTACTTAAGGACCTCAGTCACAAACACCCAATGCAAAGTATTGCTCTGTGTACTTGTACCTGGTCATACCAAGCTGTTTACTCCTTGAATCTGGCTTTGGTGACCTGACACTGTTTTCTGTTTATATCCGGACTCTGAACTTTGTTTATTCCTCTGACGGGTTGTTTCTAAATCAACTGAACCTTTGCTCAAACCTGACTCTGCCTTCAGTCTCATGTTTTGGATTTGGCTGCCAGTTTGCAATACACCTGGCCTCCCCTGCAACTACTTCTGTAAGTGCCTACACCCTGACAGGATACTTTGCCACCATGGATGCAGCAGAGGAGGTGAAGCAAACTGCTCTTGATGTGCAAGGACAACTGTTGGGAGAACATCAGCAAATGTTAAGTGAGCTAAACACCTGCATGTCACAACTAACTGCCGTTGTTTTGCAGGCTCTCCTGACAGGTCCTGCGTCCCCTGTGAGTGCTGCCATAATGGTTCCTCAACCAGACAAGATTTCTGGGGAGGTATCCAAATGCAACCTTTTCCTCTTCCAATGCTCGCTGTACTCCACGGCCCTCATGGGAGCTACTGAAGAACAGAAGATAGCTCGGTTCATTAAGCTACTCACTGGAAGAGCCGGCGGAGCTGTTCAAATGGGTTTTTGACCATCAACCCGAGAGCATTGAAGTACAGTGTCCTGCAAAAGTATTCATCCCCCTTGGTTTTTGTCCTGTTTTGTCACATTACAAGTTGGAATTAAAATGGATTTTTGGAGGGTTGGCACCATTTGATTTACACAACATGCCTACCACTTTCTTCTTCTTTTGGCTGCTCCTGATTAGGGGTCACCACAGCAGATCTTTCATCTCCATTGCTCCCTGTCTTCTGCGTCCTTCTCTACCACACCTGCCACTTTCATGTCCTCTCTCACCACATCCATGTATCTCCTCTTTGGCCTTCCTCATTTTTGTTTGCCTGGCAGCTCCATCCTCAACATTCTCTTTCCAACATGCTCTGCATCTCTTCTCAGGATGTGCCCACACCATCTCAGTCTAATCTCTCTCAGCTTAATTCCCAAGCTCTCCACATGTGCTGTCCCTCTAATGTGCTCGTTCCTTATCCTGTCCAACCTTGTCACTCCCATTGCAAACCTTAACATCCTCAACTCTGCCACCTCCAACTTTGCCTCCTGTCTCTTCGTTAAGGGTATGGTCTCCAATCCATACATCACAGCTGCTCTCACTACTGTCTTATACAGCTTACCTTTTGCTTTTGCTGGGACTTTCCTATCACAAATGACTCCTGAAATCCTTCTCCAACTGCTCCACCCTGCCTGCATTCTTTCTTTCTCACCTCACTATCGCAGCCCCCTTTTTCCTGCACAGTTGACCCCAGGTACTTGAATTCACCAACTTTCTTTACATCTACTCCTTGCATCTTCGCTACACTCTCATCGCCATTCTCATTGATGCACATGTATTGTTTTGCTACTGCTCACCTTCATTCCTCTTTGTTCCAATGCATACGTCTATCTCTCCAAACCCAACTCAACCTCCTTTCTACTTTCACCACATACCACAATATCATCTGCAAACATCATGTTCCATGGTGATTCTTGCCTTACTTTGTCTGTCAAGCTATCTATCACCTATGGCAAATAAGAAAAGACTCAAAGCAGATCCTTGATGGAGTCCCACCTTCACCTTGAACCATTCAGTCGCTCCAACTGCACACCTCACTGTTTCACTGTTCTCATACAGTGGGGCAAAAAAGTATTTAGTCAGCCACCAATTGTGCAAGTTCTCCCACTTAAAAAGATGAGAGGCCTGTAATTTTCATCATAGGTACACTTCAACTATGAGAGACAGAATGGGGGGAAAGAATCCAGGAAATCACATTGTATGATTTTTAATGAATTAATTGGTAAATTCCTCGGTAAAATAAGTATTTGGTCACCTACAAACAAGCAAGATTTCTGGCTCTCACAGACCTGTAACTACTTCTTTAAGAGGCTCCTCTGTCCTCCACTCGTTACCTGTATTAATGGCACCTGTTTGAACTCGTTATCAGTATAAAAGACACCTGTCCACAACCTCAAACAGTCACACTCCAAACTCCACTATGGCCAAGACCAAAGAGCTGTCAAAGGACACCAGAAACAAAATTGTAGACCTGCACCAGGCTGGGAAGACTGAATCTGCAATAGGCAAGCAGCTTGGTGTGAAGAAATCAACTGTGGGAGCAATTATTAGAAAATGGAAGACATACAAGACCACTGATAATCTCCCTCGATCTGGGGCTCCACGCAAGATCTCACCCCATGGGGTCAAAATGATCACAAGAACAGTGAGCAAAAATCCCAGAACCACACGGGGGTCCTAGTGAATGACCTGCAGAGAGCTGGGACCAAAGTAACAAAGGCTATATCAGTAACACACTACGCCGCCAGGGACTCAAATCCTGCAGTGCCAGACGTGTCCCCCTGTTTAAGCCAGTACATGTCCAGGCCTGTCTGAAGTTTGCTAGAGAGCATTTGGATGATCCAGAAGAGGATTGGGAGAATGTCATATGGTCAATGAAACCAAAATAGAACTTTTTGGTAAAAACTCAACTTGTTGTGTTTGGAGGAGAAAGAATGTTGAGTTGCATCCAAAGAACACCATACGGTACCTACTGTGAAGCATGGGGGTGGAAACATCATGCTTTGGGGCTGTTTTTCTGCAAAGGGACCAGGATGACTGATCCGTGTAAAGGAAAGAATGAATGGGGCCATGTATCGTGAGATTTTGAGTGAAAAAGGGCATTGAAGATGAGACATGGCTGGGTCTTTCAGCATGACAATGATCCCAAACACACTGCCCGGGCAATGAAGGAGTGGCTTCGTAAGAAGCATTTCAAGGTCCTGGAGTGGCCTAGCCAGTCTCCAGCTGTCAACCCCATAGAAAATCTTTGGAGGGAGTTGAAAGTCCGTGTTGCCCAGCGACAGCCCCAAAACATCACTGCTCTAGAGGAGATCTGCATGGAGGAATGGGCCAAAATACCAGCAACAGTGTGTGAAAACCTTGTGAAGACTTACAGAAAACGTTTGACCTCTGTCATTGCCAACAAAGGGTATATAACAAAGTATTGAGATGAACTTTTGTTACTGACCAAATACTTATTTTCCACCACAATTTGCAAATAAATTCTTTAAAAATCAGACAGACAATGTGATTTTCTGGATTTTTTTTTCTCATTTTGTCTCTCATAGTTGAGGTATACCTATGATGAAAATTACAGGCCTCTCTCATCTTTTTAAGTGGGAGAACTTGCACAATTGGTGACTGACTAAATACTTTTTTGCCCCACTGTACATGTCTTGAACCACTCTAACATACTTCTCATTCATGTCACACTTTCTCATACAATACCACACAGTAACTCATCTCTTGGTACTCTATCGTATGCCTTCTCCAGGTCTACAAACACACAATGTAGTTTTCTCTGTACTTCTCCATTAACATTCTTAAAGCAAAAATTGCATCCGATGTGCTCTTCCTTGGCATAAACCCGTACTGCTGTTTAGATTGTTACCTCTCTTCTCAATCTTGCCTCCGATATCCTTTCCTATAGCTTCATGATGTGGCTCATCAACTTTATTCCTCTGTAATTACTGCAGCTCTGTACATCTCCCTTATTCTTGTATATTGGGACTAGCACACTCTCCATTCATTCGGCATTTTCTCATTCTCTAGGATCTTATTAAACAATCTCGTTAGGAACTCCACAGCTGTCTCACCCAAACATCTCCAAGCCTCAGTCGGGATACCATCTGGTCTGACTGCTTTCCCAGTCTTCATTCTTTTCATGGCTGCCCTCATCTCATCCTTACTAACCGACTCTGCTTCCTGATTTGTTGTCTCCAACGAATCTGACCTTTTCTCTCTTGGATTCTCCTCATTTCATAAATCCTCAAAGTACTCTTTCCACCTTCTTAATACACTGTCAGCACACTTCCATTTACATCTTTCATCACTCTTACCTGCTGTACATCCCTCGCTTCCCTGTTTCTCTGCCTAGCTAGTCTGTACAGGTCTTTCTCTCCTTTTTTGGTCTCCAGTCTTTCATACAACTCCTGGTATGCATCTGCTTTCACCTTTGCGACCACTCTTTTTGCCTTCTGTCTCGTCTCTCTGTATAACCGCCTGCTTTCCTCATCTCTCTGATCATCCCAATTCTTCTTTGCTAACCTCTTCTCTTTTATAATTTCCTGCACATCTTTGTTCCACCACCTTGTCTTCCTTCCTCCTTCCCGATGACCACCCTAGCACCTTCCTTGCTGCCTCTCTTACTAGTACAGCAGTAGTATTCCAATCTTCTGGCAGACTTCCATGAGCACTCAATGCACGTCTCATTTTTTCCCTAAACTCCTGATATTCAACCTCTTTTAGTTTCCACCACTTAATCTTCAGCTCCACTATTTCACGCTTCCTCTCTTTCACTTTCAAGCTCATCCTGCACATGACCACTTGATGTTGTCTAGCTACACTCTCCCCTGCCATCACTTTACAGTCTCCAATCTCCTTCAGGTTACCCCTTCTGCAGAGTACATAGTCCACCTGTATAGATCTTCCTCCGCTCTTAAATGTCACCCTGTGCTGCTCTTTCTTCTCAAAGTATGTACAGTATTGACTATTGGCAAATTCATCCTCTTTGAAAAATCAACCATCATTTGCCCTCCCACATTTCTCTCTCTTACACCATATCTGCCCATCACGTCCTCATCTCCTCTGTTTCCCTCGCCAACATGTCCGTTGAAATCTGCTCCTATCAGCACGTGCTCCTCCCTCGGTATACTTTCTACCACTTCATCCATCTTTTCCCAGAAAGACTCTTTCTCTACATTCTCACATCCAACCTGTGGGGCGTACACGCACACAACATTGATTACCACTCCTTGAATCTCCAACTTCATGCCTATCACTCTGACACCCTCTTCACATCAATCACACTGTTGACCAACTCTCCCCTCAAAACAATCCCAACACCATTTCTCTTTCCATGGACTCCGTAATAAAACAACTTGCATCCACCTGCAATGTTCTTGGCCTTACTTCCTTTCCACCTCGTCTCCTACACACACAAAATGTCCAACTTCCTTCTTTCCATCATACCCGCTAACTCTCTCGCTCTGCCAGTCAATGTTCCCACATTCAGTGTTCCTACCCTCAATTCTAAGCTCCTTCCCTTCCATCTTTCACGCTCTCTCCTAACACACCTCCCCCCTCTCTTTCTCCTTCTGTTTTGGCGCAACAGTAGCACATTTTCCACCGGCAACCTGTTGACCAACAGTACCAGAGGTGCTCATTTTAACCCGGGCCCCGACCGATCCGGTATGGTATTTCTTTTCATTTTGCATGTTAGATTTGGCACAGTTTTACACCGGATGCCCTTCCTGATGCAACCCTCTCCAATTTGGCCGGTCTTGGGACCGGCACAAAGAGTACACTTATGCACCCCCAGTGGCTGGATTAACATGCCTACCACTTTCAAGGTGCAAATTGTTTTTGGGTTTTTTTTTGTGACACAACAATAATTTAAGATGAGAACTGAAATCTGGAGTGTGCATAGGTATTCACCCCCTTTCATATGAAACCCCTAAATAAGAGCTGGTCCAAGCAATTCACTTCATAAGTCACATAATTAGTTGATTAAGATCCACCTGTGTGCAATCAAAGTGTCACAAGATCTGTCACATGATGTCTGTATAAATCAACCTGTTCTGGAAGGACCCTGAATCTGCAACATGAAAACCAAGGAGCCTCCAAACAGGTCAAAGTTATGAAGAAGTATAGATCAGGGTTGGGTTATAAAAAAATATCCCAAACTTTGAATATCCCACAGAGCACCATTAATTCCATTACAGCAAAATGGAAAGAATATGGCACCACTACAAACCTGACAAGAGAAGGCAACCCACCAAAACTCACAGACTGGGCAAGGAGGGCATTAATCAGAGACACCAAAGACACCCCCTGTCTCAACTTTTTTGAAATGTGCTGCTGACATCAAATTCAAAAGCAGCATTTTTCAAAAAAATAATAATTCTCAGTTTCAACATTTGATATGTTCTCTTTGTACTGTTTTCAATGAAATATAAGGTTTCCATGATTTGCAAATCTTCACATTCTGTATTTATTTGTTTTACACAGCGTCCCAACTTTTTTGGTATTGGGGTTGTACCATGTCTGGCAAAGGTTGCTTTCAGTTTGTGCATCACAGTGGAGTCTGTTGTGCCATGGCCTGTCTGGGATCTTGTGACTAATCATGGGCTCCTTAGTGTTAGAAGGCCTGGGCTCAAGACAGTTAAGGCACTTTCCAGCTATCTCAATCTACTTGTTCATTCCAGGCCAAAATAAGATGTCACGGGCTCTGTACTTGCACTTTTCTCTGCCCATGTGACCTGTATGTATACAGAACAACATCTCAGCATGCAGTGAGGTGGGGATAATGATTTTTTCACTGTTGAATAGGATGCCGTTTATCTGTGAAAGTTCATCTTGATGGTTCCATTACTTTGCAATGCTTGGATGACACAGTCTCCTCTCCTCAGGCCATCCTTCTTTGATCGTCTCTCTCAGTATCCTGAGCTTTGTGTCTTTTTCAGTTTCTTCTCTGACCTCGTTCCACTTGCAGTCACTGACAGGTAAACTACTATATACTGTGTGCAGCTGCATGTCCATGCCTTTCCTGAGGCTGTCATCCTGGTCAGGTAGTGACTTCCTTGAGAGAGTGTCTGTAATAGGAATGTCTTTGCCTGATTTGTGGACAATGGTAAAATCATACCTCTGTGGTTGTAGCATCATCCTCTACAGTCTTGGATGAACTGCTGAAAACAGTTTCCACATAATGGACTCAAGTGGCTTGTACCGTAGTTACTTTCTACAATGACATGACTCCTACAGTATAGACATACTGGTGGAAGTGTGTGCATCTGAAAGACAGTATATCACAGTGTTCTCCCCAGGATTGAAATAAAGCCCAAACTTTAAAAAAAAAAAAAAGGAGCCCATTTGGCAGCATCTGATGACTTTTAGGAGCATTTTATGGTGGTACTGACACTGTCACTTTTTATTGTTAGCATGGTTGAACACAGCTGTCAACCCCAAAACGAAAAAAGAAGTGAGAAAGCTGGGGTCCAAGGGCTGCAGGCCCTGGTCAGGTCCAGGGCAAAGTCCCTCAGCTGAAAACAATTTTGTAATCCAAAGAGACACACACAGGAGAGAGAGACACATACATGAGAGACATGAGAGAGAGAGAGAGAGAGACGAGCGAGACACAAGACAGGGGAGAGAGAGGCGAGAGAGACGAGAAAGACAGGGGAGAGAGAGGCGAGAGAGACGAGAAAGACAGGGGAGAGAGAGGCGAGAGAGACGAGAAAGACAGGGGAGAGAGAGGCGAGCAAGACGAGAAAGACGGGAGAGAGAGGCGAGCGAGACGAGAAAGACGGGAGAGAGAGGCGAGCGAGACGAGAAAGACGGGAGAAAAAAGTTGGCAAACTTTAACTTTTTTCACCTTCTTGATACTATTAATGAAACTTTAAAAAAAAGAAACGGCTTCATGAGGACACCACACGTATTAACAAAACAATTCCAGGTAAACAACACATTTCAACTTGATCATGAAATGAAAGATGTGCAGTGATCACATTTCAAAAAGCTTTCACCACAAAACTACATCTGCAGGTCACTTCAGAGGAAAACAGGAAACACGATTTGTTTTGCCACCAAGTCATTTCTAAATCAAGCTTTTAACTCAGTAAAAGTGCATGTGTTTGCAATTTATTGCAGCAGAGTTTAAGGATTATTTTGCCCTTTATTAAATGAAAGCGTAAATAATTATATAATTACAAAAATGATCTGAATATAACACCCTAAGCTGAGTAAATTTAATATTCTGTCCTAATGTTTTAAATGTCATTTATAAAATATTTACGCATTGGAGTTTATAATGTTAAATAAATTATTAGAAAGATAATATTAAAGGAATATAAAGTTGGTGAATTACTCAAAGTAATACCGTACCATCACCAATAATCCCAAAACCATTACGACAATGATATTAACAACTTCCAATTATATAGCTATAGATTTATACATTTATGTGCTTATTTTTTGTTTCCCGTCACCAACACAGACTCGCTCGGCTCCTACTGTAACAATAATAAACGCCAAACACAGCATGCAGAGTTCCTGTTGGAAAAAAATATTTGGCTCTTCATTTACAGGTATGAGAACATATCTGTGGGACAATTCAAAATAAGCTATTGTTTAACTTAGCAAGTTTGCAAATAGAACTAGTTGGGCTTAGATTAACTGAAACAAAGCATGTTTAACTTTTTTCAAACACGATAAAATATAAAAATATACCTTCTCACTGACAGAAGTCTGTGTTGCAAACATGGCTGAGAGTGATCCTGATGACCATCTCGCTTTTTCAAGATCTTTGTGAGACTTTCTTTGCATGTGAATTCAACATCTCAAAGGCCTTGGTGTTTACAACTGATACTCCTGTTGCAAACAGTACATGGGAAATGGTGCTTGCTCGCTGAATCAGTGATGATGCATGGATAGATTCTGGTCCAGTTGGAATTAAACTTCGTATCATACTTAGCTGCATGTTGATACTTGGAAATTTTCTGTTTTTTAGAACTTGGAGGGCCCTCTGATCCACAATCGCTGTCACTCCTTTTCACCAGGTGCGTCTTTTCTGCTGGTAACGCGGAAATGATGAAGACAATGTAAGACGCAATTTCACTGGTCAACTTCCTGCAGTCAACCAATCACGAACGTCCTTTCACTGAGTGATTCAGCGCAAAAAAAACGTGAGTCTCACGGCAAAGTTGTGAGAGTTGACAGGGCAGTTTTCAGCAAGTGTTGGAGCAAAAAAATAGTGTGTCGGCAAATTTAAAGCATGTCGGCATGAAATAAGTACTCTGGGGAGAACACTGATATTGCTGTTTTTCAATCTAAGCATAGCTAACAGATAGTGAAGTTAACTGTGTTTAAATAGTTAACTATGCCAAGGATTGTTTTCAGCTCAGCTTTGTCTTTGTGTGGTTCCACGTCTTTAACAGCTGCAATCTTGGTTGGATCGGGCTTGATTCCATCCTTCGTGATACGGTGCCCAAAGTAGCTGACCTCAATGGCACAGATACTGCTCTTCTCTGGGTTGAGCTTAACTCCATGCTCTCTGAAGCGCTGCAGCATGGCACTGAGGTTTTTATCATGCTCTTCCTTACTCCTACCACAGATGCGGATATCAATAACTATCACTGTGGCTCCCTGTAAACCTTCATAAGCCTCATCAACTTTCAGCTGAAACTCGTCTTGGGCAGATATCAGTCCGAAGGGTAAGTGGAGGAAACAGTATCGACCAAATATAGTGTTGAATGTGGATGACTCATCTGTGAGCTTCCTGGCCCAGTAGCCTGACCTGTCATCCATGACGCTAAAGTAAGAGGCTCCAGTCAACTTGGATGTGATATCATCTAAGGCAGGTAAAGGGTAGTGCAGCTGTTTGATAGCCTTATTCAAATCTTTGAGATCGAGACAAACCCTCAGCTTGTCTATACGTGGCTTTTAACTGCTACCATCAAGTTGACCTATTCAGTTGGCTTGGTGACTTTCATGATGATCTGTTGCTTTTCCATGCTCTGAAGCTCCTCTTTTAAACAGTCATGCAAGACAAGGGGAACACGTCTTGGTGGGTGGACCACAGGGACTGCATTGGGGTCAATGTGAATTGCGCACTCACCAGGAAACAGTCCTATTCCTACGAAAACCTCTGCAGACTCTTCCATGATTGATACTTCAGATGTGTTGGATACAGACAGAATTAGCTTTATGAGACCAAAGTCTATGCGTACCTTCAATCCTAGTACTGGGGGTGAGTACGTGTCAATGGCATGGACATTCTGTATTGAATGCCTTTGTGCTGACATTTCATGTTACACCTGCCTCTGACTTCTAGTTGCTCACCACTGTAGCTATAGAGTGGGTGAGCTGAGGGCTGTAGTGTACGTGATATTCCCAATCTTCTGAAAACGTGTGTGGGAATGACACTAGCTGAGTCCCCAGTGTCTAATTTAAAGCTAACTGTTGTTCAGTTTGGGCCTATTTGCACTTGCAAGTTGAGGCCTCTGTGTCTAATTTAAAGCTAACTGTTGTTCTGTTTGGACCAACTTGCACACCCGCAAAAGCCTGCTGTGTACCAATGAGACAGTTTTCTTGTGTCAGTGCATCAATAAACAAATCCTCATTTTTCACTTACTGTGTGTACTCCTATTGCTTGCCTGGAATGACACATCTTTACAAAGTGGCTCCATTTGTTGCATATCTTGCACTGCTTTCCTTTTGCTGGGCATGTATCCTTTATTTCATGAGCCTTGTTCCCGCAGTGGGCGGCACGGTGGTGTAGTGGTTAGCGCTGTCGCCTCACAGCAAGAAGGTCCTGGGTTCGAGCCCCGGGGCCAGCGAGGGCCTTTCTGTGTGGAGTTTGCATGCTCTCCCCGTGTCCGCGTGGGTTTCCTCCGGGTGCTCCGGTTTCCCCCACAGTCCAAAGACATGCAGGTTAGGTTAACTGGTGACTCTAAATTGACCGTAGGTGTGAATGTGAGTGTGAATGGTTGTCTGTGTCTATGTGTCAGCCCTGTGATGACCTGGCGACTTGTCCAGGGTGTACCCCGCCTTTCGCCCGTAGTCAGCTGGGATGGGCTCCAGCTTGCCTGCGACCCTGTAGAACTTGGGTGGCCAACCCGCGGCTCGCGAGCCGCATGCGGCTCTTTGCCCGGTGTCATGCGGCTCTTACGTTCATATCAAAGTTTGTGTTTGTGTGTTTTTTTTTTTTTATGTGCGTGTGCGCTTTGCTTGAGTTCAGTATGGTATTTTCGTCAAATGCATCTTCGCTTTGCTTGGGTATATTACGGTATTTTCAGGTCATGTCAAATGCGCATGTGTGTGAGATAATCGCCAAGTTTTTGGGCAAGGTGTGTCTTGTGTCAAGTAGCCTCTCAAAATGGCAATGAAAAAATGCACAGCAAAACGAAAATATGAAGACGAACATGGGACATTTTTAACAGAGTGGGAGAGTTTATACTTTTTTGTTGAACGTAATGGCAAGCCATTCTGCCTTATATGTCAGTCGTCATTAGCTCATTTCAAAGCTTCCCGCCTCCCTGAATAAGGAAGGAGCCAGATATGCAACACTAATTGAAAACCTGCACGAAAGCTTTGTAACCCGGTTCCGTGATATACAACTGAAAAGGCCACAGGTTACGTTCCTCGTCGACCCATTCAATGCGGAGATGGACTGTTTGAAAGCCCCGCTTGTCACAGATGAGGCTGCGGCTGAGTTGGAGATGATCGATCTTCGTGAGGAAGACCAACTGAAACCTGTTTTGAGGGAAGGCACCATTGAGTTTTGGAAAAGTGTGCCATTGGGAAAATACCCGAATGTGAAACGGGCTGCGCTTAAGATACTGTCAATGTTTGGGTCAACATACGTCTGCGAGTCTGTGTTCTCTACCATGAAACACGTGAAGTCAAAGCATCGTTCTGTTCTGACTGACACCCATGTGAAAGAACTGCTTCGAGTGGCAACGACGGAATACAAGGCAGATTTGAAGAGGATTGTTCAAGGCAAGGAATGTCAGAAGTCCCACTAAGCAACATGCATAGTAAGTGCACACAATATTGATTGCTGTAAATGACTGGCCTGTGGTATTAGTACTGACTGAAGGAGTAAATTTCTCTCATGTTGGCGTGTGACATTTACTATTAATCTGGCTGAGCAGAGGTGCGTGCATGAGCGTGTGTGAGAGAGTGAGGGGGGGGGGGGGGCGATGTTCATGTGTGGTCATGTGTATGGTGTGGCTTTTTTTTGGTAATGCCATGAGTCCCACTAAGCAGCATGCATAGTAAGTGCACACAATGTTCATTGTTAAAAATGACTGGCCTCAGCCTGTGGTCTTAGTACTGTAAGAGTAAATATGTTGGTGTGTGACATTTACTATTAATCTGGCTGAGCAGAGGTGTGTGTGTGTGTGTGTGTGTGTGTGTGTGTGTGTGAGAGAGAGAGAGGAAGGGATGGGTGATGTTCGTGTGCCCATGTGTATGATGTGGCTCTTTGCGGTAATACAGTAAAAAATGTGGCTCTTGGTCTCCAACTGGTTGGCCACCCCTGCTGTAGAAGGATAAAGCGGCTAGAGATAATGAGATGAGATGTTTCCACAGTAGCAACATACTTTAGGGTGCTCTCTGCTTCCCTCCATTCTTATGACACTATCTGGACTACTGTGTGTTTTGTATTGGCACTTTATCCAAGCTACTTTCTTTGAAAACTGCTGACTGATTGCATGGACAGTCTGCTCACATGGGCCACTATTGCCACCAGCTATAGTTTTAAGTCTTATGTGTGAGGTTGGCAGTAAATGCCCAACACAAAAGTTATAGAAAAATGTTTAAATCTTTATCTCACAACCAAAATATGTTCAAAATAAAAACCCCATCATTTATTCTTAATCTTTCGATTACGTTCATTATGTCTTATATTGAATATTGTTAGTTTTTTTTTCTTTTTTATCAGACATCTAATTTTTTAGGTTTGTTTACCTGACATGTTTCGACGTACGACTGTCGTCTTCCTCAGAGTGTCACCGGATGTTATTGGTGACGCATCTTTTATCAGCTGATGTTTCCGAAGGCGTGGCCTTCCTGTCTGGATTGACAGGTCGGTCACGCCTTCTACTGTCAGTTCGTCCCCTGCAAGATGGCACTCCAGGTATGGGAGAGCATGTATGCTCCCTCATCTCGGTTGATGGTCCTCGGGCTTCGCTTACGGATCTCTATGGCCTCCCATACCGAACAACATACCACACGACGAATTCATTCTGGCAACTGAATTAGCATGTGAGAAAATACAGGATCAGGGACAAAAAGCAGCACTAAGAAACGCAATAGCTGGTATATTGAAAACGGCCAAACCACCACCCAGTAACATCACCAAACAGGAAGCCAAAGCCATGAAAACGTTAGCAAAAAATAAAGACATCACAATCCTCCCAGCAGATAAAGGCAGAACAATAGTTATCATGGACACCGAAGAATATGAATACAAAATGAGGGAATTACTCAGTGACAATGCCTTCGAGATATTAAGAAAAGACCCAACAGAAGACAAGAAAAAGAAGCTAAAAGCATTACTCAAACCACTACTCGATGAAAATAATATAGATAAACAGGCATATAATCATTTAGTACCCACAGCCAATGTCATCCCCAGGATTTACGGCACACCAAAAATACACAAACCAGGAACACCATTACGCCCCATAGTAGATAGCATTGGTTCAGTTACATACAACTTATCAAAAGCACTCACCGAAATAATTAAACCATTACTAGGACTCACAGACCAACACTGCAGAAACTCAAAACAACTGGCAGAAGAACTAAAAAACATAAAAATGCAACAAGACGAAGTTTTCATTTCACATGATGTCATATCTCTTTTCACCAGAACACCCACGGAAGCCACCATACAGATAGTACAAGACAAATTAAAAACAGATAGGACGCTCAAGAAACGCACAAACCTCACCGTACAAGACATCACTCAGCTCCTTCAATTCATCGCCACATCCACATACTTTCAGTTCAGGAACACAATTTACAGACAAAAGGAAGGGTTTGCCATGGGAGACCCACTATCAGCCATCATGTGTGGCTTTTTCATGGAAGACCTGGAGCAGAAAGCACTCACTACAATACCAGTGGAATACAGGCCAACACTCTGGAAACGGTATGTGGACGACATATTGGAAAAAGTAAAGAGGGGACACACTCAACAACTCACCGACCATCTCAATACTATAGACAATACCGGCAATATAAAATTTACACATGAAGAGGAAACGGAGCAGTCAATAGCATTTTTGGACTTAAAAATACATCACACAGAAGATGGGGACATCAAAAAAAAAGTACACAGGAAACCCACACACACCGACCAATATTTAAACTGGACTTCCGAACACCCCATAATGCACAAAATATCAGTAGTTAGAACATTGCATGAACGCACAGCAATAATTACAGATCCACAGGACAAAGAACAGGAAGAACAACATATACAACACGCACTGAAGGCATGTCGATATCCACAATGGGCAATATCCAAAGGGGAGGAACAGGTCAAAAACAATAAAACACAGAAGAAAGAGAAAAAACAAACGAACAAACAAGAACACAGGGGAGTAGTGACATTACCATACATCAGGGGAATAACGGAACGCATTCAAAGAGCAATGAGGAAATACAACATTAACACACCTGTCAAACCACACACAACACTCCATCAGATCCTGGTTCATCCCAAAGACAGAATACATCCGGACAACAGATGCAACACCATATATGAGATTCCATGCCAATTATGCAATAAAACTTACATTGGGGAGACAGGAAGGAGTTTCAACACAAGGAAAAATGAACATAAGAAAGAGTGCGAAAAGGAGACAGCTACAAGACTGTCCCTCTGAGTTACATGTTGATCCTGGGATTGAGATGCTGGCCTCTTCTGCCCCTCGGACCTGCTTGATCCATCCTGGTGCCCTGTGTCTGGTCGGAGTTTTATCGCCCCACTCCTGTGAAGGACGGCCCCATGAGGACAGTTGAGGGTTATACCTGTTAAAACTGTTAATGTTATAGTCAGGCTGTCTGTTGTTGCCCAAATGAGGATGGGTTCCCTTTTGAGTCTGGTTCCTCTCGAGGTTTCTTCCTCATGTCGTCTGAGGGAGTTTTTCCTTGCCACCGTCGCCACAGGCTTGCTCACTGGGGATAGATTAGGGATAAAATTAGCTCATGTTTTAAGTCGTTCAAATTCTGTAAAGCTGCTTTGCGACAATGTTTATTGTTAAAAGCGCTGTACAAATAAACTTGATTTGATTTGATTTGACAAGACAAACCCGAACAATAAAAGAAAAGGCACAACAGGAAAATTATAAGTCAGCCATAACAGATCATTGCAAAAGGGAAAATCATGTTATGGACTGGGGGAATGCCAGAGTCATCCGCACAGAAGATAATAAACATCAGCGCTGGATCAGGGAGGCCATAGAGATCCGTAAGCGAAGCCCGAGGACCATCAACCGAGATGAGGGAGCATACATGCTCTCCCATACCTGGAGTGCCATCTTGCAGGGGACGAACTGACAGTAGAAGGCGTGACCGACCTGTCAATCCAGACAGGAAGGCCACGCCTTCGGAAACATCAGCTGATAAAAGATGCGTCACCAATAACATCCGGTGACACTCTGAGGAAGACGACAGTCGTACGTCGAAACATGTCAGGTAAACAAACCTAAAAAATTAGATGTCTGATAAAAAAGAAAAAAAAAAAAAACTAACAAAACCCCATCATGTTACATACATATTACCCTAGGCCTAGGCCACAACACAAAGGTTTCCCTTTTAAAACCCATTCAAAATAAAAATACAATACAATAATGAATACAGGCTTGTGAATGGTACGTCATCTTACTGTCCTTCATGCCTCGTGGTAGGCGTGTGCACATACTCATATGTCTCTCTCTTGGCTTGGCTTCGCGAACGAAGATTTTATGAAGGGCATTGTCCACGACGACTGCAGGCTCGCTCGTGGCTGATGAGTCTGATGCGGGACAGGCAGGTCCGGCCACATCGGCTGCAATTGAAAGTAATGTCAGGTACCGCTGCTGAGGTTTCCCGTTCTTTCCTTCTGCGGCGCTTCTCCCGCAGGTTCTCACAGCGGGATTCCTCGAAGGAGGAGACGGCCTGGTGAATGGTGTAGCGCCAGGCGTCACGGTCAGCAGCGAGGGTAGACCACTGGTTGTGATCAATGCGACAGGCACCTAGTGACTTCTTCAGGGAGTCTTTGTAGCGTTTCTTTGGTGCCCCTCTGTCACAGTGACCAGTGGAGAGTTCGCCATACAGGGCTATCTTGGGCAGGCGATGATCCTCCATTCTGGAGACGTGCCCTGCCCAGCGTAGCTGCGACTTCAGCAACATAGCCTCGATGCTGGTGATCTCCGCTTGTGCAAGGACGTCGACGTTTGTGACGTACTCGCTCTAGTGGATGTTGAGAATGGTGCGGAGACAGCGCTGATGGAAACGCTCGAGGAGTCGCAGGTGATGACGATAGGTTACCCACGACTCAGAGCCATACAAGAGGGTGGTGAGAACGACAGCTTTGTACACTCTGATCTTGGTGCCCCTTTTCAAGTGTTTGTTTGACCACACTCTGTTGTACAGTCTGCCAAAAGCGCTGTTTGCCTTGGCCAGTCTGTTGTTGACTTCTTTGTCGATCTTGGCATCAGATGAGATGACACACCCCAGGTAGGTAAACTGGTGTACTGTTTTCAGCTCAGTCTCGCCGATGGTGATGTGAGGAGGGCGGTACTCTACCCGAGGTGCAGGCTGGTGGAGGACCTCAGTCTTCTTCAAGCTGACCTCGAGTCCGAAGAGCTGGGCAGCTTCTGCAAAGCAGGACGTGAGGCGCTGCAGGGCTCTTTCAGTGTGAGCGACGAGGGTAGCGTCGTCAGCAAAGAGGAGGTCTCTGATCAGCTGCTCATGTGTCTTTGTTCGGGCTTGGAGCCTCCTTAGATTGAACAGACTGCCATCCAGGCGGTAGCGGATGTAGACCGCGTCTTCATCGTCAAGGTCTTCCTTGGCCTGCTTTAGCATCATGCTGAAGAAAATGCTGAACAGTGTCGATGCGAGGACGCATCCCTGTTTTACACCGTTGACGATGGGAAAGGGCTCTGAGAGGTTGCTGTTTACTCTGACTTGGCCGCTCTGGTCTTCATGCAACTGAATGATCATACTGAGGAACTTTGGAGGGCAGCCGAGGCGCTCCATGATCATCCACAGTCCCTTCCTGCTCACTGTGTCGAACGCTTTCGTAAGGTCCACAAACGTTGCATACAGTCCCTTGTTTTGCTCCCGGCATTTCTCTTGGAGCTGCCTGAGGACGAAGACCATGTCTGTGGTGCCCCGGTTAGCTCTGAAGCCACATTGGGATTCTGGGAGGTGGTCTTCTGCGATGGTAGGTATCAACCTGTTCAGGAGCACTCGGGCAAGGATTTTGCTGGCGATGGATAGCAGAGTGATTCCCCGGTAGTTGGAGCAGTCTGACTTCTCCTCCTTGTTTTTGTACAAGGTGACGATGACTGCATCTCGGAGGTCACTTGGCAATTTTCCTTGCTCCCAACAGCAGACAAGGAGTTCGAGGAGTTTGCTGTGCAACGCTGGGCCTCCATCTTTCCATATCTCTGGAGGAATGCCGTCGATGCCTGCTGCCTTTCCACTCTTTAACTGGTCTATGGCTTCAGTGAGCTCCTCCATGGTGGGAGGTACATCCAATTCCTCTTTAACTGGTAGTTGAGGAACGCGATTGACAGCTGGGTCCTGGACAACTCGGTCAGCGCTGAAGAGGGCCTGGAAGTGCTCGGCCCAACGGCCCAGTATAGCTGTTCCGTCTGTGAGGAGCGCCTCACCGTCCGCACTGCGCAGAGGACTCTGGACGTGGTGGGTGGGGCCATAAACTGCCTTGAGAGCTTCGTAGAAGCCTCTGTAGTCACCAGCATCTGCGCATTTCTGAGTTCTTTCTGCGAGGTTGTTCCACCACTCGTTCTGTATGACTCGAAGTTTGTGCTGGAGGTCGCTGCAGATGTGACGGAAGGCAGCTTTCTTCACTGGACAGGACGGCTGGGCCAGATGGGCCTGGTGGGCTGATCTCTTCTTCGCTAACAGTTGTTGGATTTCCTCGTTGTTCTCGTCGAACCAGTCTTTGTTCTTCTTGGTGGTAAACCCCAGGACTTCTTCGGAAGTCTGCAGGATGGCTGTCTTTAGGTGTTTCCAGAGTGATTCAGGTGAAGGATCTTCTGGGCAGTTGTTTTCAAGCTTGGACTGTAAGTCTGCCTGGAGGTCAGCTTTCACTTCAGCTGACTGTAGCTTGCTGAGCTTGAATTTCTTCTTGGGTGGCCCTCCTTTCCTTGGTTTAGGCTTGAAGTGCAGCCTGAGCTTGCAGCGCACTAGGCGATGGTCAGTATGACATTCTGCGCTGGGCATCACTCTGGTGTGATGGACATCTCGGTGGTCTCGTTGGCGCACTAGAACATAGTCAATGAGGTGCCAGTGTTTGGACCGAGGGTGCATCCAGGTTGTCTTCAAACTGTCCTTTTGCTGGAAGATGGTGTTGGTGATGACAAGTTGCTGCTCCATGCAGAACTCAAGCAGCAAGCGCCCGTTGTCGTTGCAGTTACCAACGCCGTGTCTACCAAGAACTCCTTTCCAGACAACTGCGTCTTGGCCCACTCTGGCGTTGAAGTCGCCAAGGATTATCACCTTGTCTGCAGGGGTGCTTTGAAGGAGGCTGCGCAGCTTGGAGTAGAACTTGTCCTTTTCCGCAGGTTCAGCTTGAAGGGTGGGGGCGTACACACTGAAGAGAGTGGCGCACTTCTTGTTCTTCAAAGGGAGGCGCATGGACATGATGCGGTCGGAATGACCGATGGGCAGGTTTACCAGCTTGGAAGTGATGGAAGTTTTCAGCATGAAGCCGACTCCGGAGAGGCGCCTTTCTGCTGCCGGTTTCCCTGACCAGAAGAGGGCGCCTTGCTCCTGTAGGCTGCCTTCATCTGGGAAGCGAACTTCGCTAAGAGCAGCAATGTCTATATTCAGCCTGGACAGTTCGTGTGCAATCAGGGAAGAGCGACGTTCAGGTCTATTGCTGTCTTCTTTATCGAACATGGTTCTAATGTTCCAGCATGCCAATGTTGGTGGGTGCGTACCTTTTTCCTTTAGTTCTTGTTCGACCGCTGGGAAGATGCCCGTTGGCCGCGGCAAGCCAACTGGGGGGATGAGAGACGAGCTTTGGTTAGGCCACCTTTTCTAGGCCCCTCTCCGTGTGGAGCAAGCAGTGCGTCCTTAGAGAAGGCTGCTTGGTCGTTCAGGGTGTGCCGAGTGATGTTGTCGTCCCTAGGTCAACGTCAGGCGACCAATATCCTGAACCGCCTGCATGCAGGATTGGAACTGCGGCTGCCAGCGACATCTTTCACCTGCCGTTTTTGCCCCTTTCCCGTCGCTACAGGACTTTGGTAGAGTTGGTGGCAAGCGGACGTGGACGTGTCCTTCAAGCCTGCGCAGTGGAGTTTTATGGTGAAGTGCAGTGTGCGTGGTACTGGCCCCACCCTTTACACCCGTGGTTCAACTGCCATAGCCTAGCAAGCTGGGACAGTGACAGCGAGGTCCTCGGGTCGTAGGTTTTCCATCAGACTGTCCTTGTCCTAGCCTCTGGCTCAAAACCTTCCTCGGAGGCACGGGGAACATGTTGGCCGTTGAGATCATCTGGGATCACTTCCGCCCTGGCCGGTGACTTCCTGAAGAAGTTCGTACGCCCAGTAATGCAATGTTAGACATCACCCCCTCACATGGTTTAGCCCGCCAGCTGAAGCGGTGTACCAGGGCGTGGAGCCAACATGTGAGAGATTTAGGGGATGAGTGGGGACCAGTGGTGCCCGTCCACCCTACAAGTAGGGAGCAGCGTGCCAGACACCAAAGGTACTACCCCTCCTGCAGAGCCCCTACGCCCCACGATACGATATGTATCATTGTCCCAAATGTCCAACTGCTTGTGCAGCAGTCTCCACGAAAGTCCACAGAAGTCGCAGTAACCATTCCAGTGGCATCCGTGAGAGAAGTCCTTAAATAATCCAATGTGAATGAATAGTGCATTCAACAAATGTCCATGCACTGATGGCACCGCAAACTTTCAAACAGTGTAGAGCGCATCTGAGGCGTGTGCTACTGTAATGTCCCTGCACACCTCTGCTCCATGAGGAGTTCACGTGAATTCTCAATTAACATTGAGCCAATCACAGCGTTGGACCTGAATCTCCACGTGGTGCCACACCCGTGAACTTTTCCTGAACTCTTGGTTCCAAAACCTAACTCCACCCTCAAATTTAAATGCAAAAACTGGGAGGGGATGACACTATGATTATCCATGTCAATTCTAGCACAAATAATTACGCACATACATCAAATAATGTATGCAACTACAATCAAAAATCAAAATGTCCTTAACATAAAATACAGGATATATTCATATCAACACAATATAAAATATTTGTCCATCACATAAGCTGTGCTCGTGCTATTTCGCGAGACCTGGCAATGTCTATTGCTTTATCCAGTCTTAGATCAGAACCAATGTTCAGTAACTTCTCTCTCACTATAGATGAATAAATTCAGAAAATTACATGGTCTCATCTCTTTACTGTTAGTATAATTTACCCTCCTTCACAAGCAGTCTCAAATCGGTCACAAATTGCTCAAATGGCTCATTAACCCCCCCCTTCTCACATGGAATTTGTAGTGAGTGAATATAGTATTTGTCTTTGGTATGATGTATGCTTCAAAATGATCATAGTATGATTTCAGTACCTTTCTTTTGTCTTCCGAGAGTATCCATGTGTTATAAATGTCACGGCCTTTATCTCTGACCCAAAGGAGTATGTAGCTGCATTTTTCATCCTCCGCTTTCTTCTTGAATGGGCCAGAAAACGAGGTCAACATGAAGTTTAAATTTGTGTCATGCTTCAGGTAGGCTGCTAGCATCCCAGTCCATGTGGGGCGAAGGAAATCCAGCGATGTCCATTTCATCCTTTGAAATCATTTTACCTCTGATCATTGTTGACTTCAGGAAAAATCAACCCAGCCACGCTCCACTTCTCATCAACAACACGGCCGTGGAGGTGGTCAGTAGCATCGGGTTCCTGGGCGTGCACATCACAGATAACTTCACCTGGTCTGTGAACACTGTGTCACTAGTCAAGAAGGCACAGCAATGTCTGCACTTCCTGTGTAGGATGAGGAGAGCCCACCTGCCCCCGCCCATTCTCACTGCATTCTACAGAAGCACCATAGAGAGCGTTCTAACCAGCTGCATCTCTGTGTGGTGTGGAGGCTGCAGTGCCTCTGACTGGAAGACTGTGAGGACAGCAGAGAAAATCATTGGGACTTCTCTTCCCTCCATTAGGGCACTGCACCAAGGCGCTGCATGTCTCGAGCCAGAAACATCATCAGTGACCCCTCACACCCTCACTATGGACTGTTCTCCCCTCTGGCCTCTGGAAAGAGGTTCCACAACATTCGGTGCAGGACCACCAGGTTCTGTAACAGCTTTTCCCCCCAGGTCACCAGACTGCTGAACTCCAAGCCCAAACTCTAAACTTCTATTTATAACTTGAACATTCCTCATTCCACAGGTCACTTTATACTATTGCACTTTATAATACTTTTACTGCTGCATAATTTAATTCAATAGACTTCATATTTAATTCTGTGTTGAGCCAAACTGCAACGAAATTTCATTCAGTGTACACTTGTTGCATGCTGAATGACAAAGGTTGCCCAAGTTAATTTCTTGTTTTGTACAATATGATTGTACAAGTTGTAAGATTGATTCCAGACGACAATGTGCTCGAACCAAAATTTTATTAAATGCATCGGAAACATTCAGGTTATTGGATATCAGAAAAGCAAAGTTCTACATCAGGGGTTTTCAAAGTGTGGGACAGTCAGCCCCCCCTCAGACAGCAAATAAACAACAGCGCCCCCCCCCCCCTTACAATTTTTATTGTTGCTATACTTAATGTTCCATTCGTATTTAAAAAAATGGTTGTTGTACACTATTTTTTTCTTTTACACATTTTAAACATCTGTGCTTTTTAAAACATCTTTTTTTACACATTTTAAACATCTGTGCTTTTGTAGAGATGGGTAACCGTGGGAGGCAAGTCTTTGTAACCAATGAGGAGTCAGGAGAAGGATGATGTACACAAAGGATGGTTAAATTTATTTTTAACTAATAACAGCTCCCAAAACCATGCAGCATATTTACAGTGAACCAAAAAAAAAACTGAAAATAATGACACGATGGTCAAAAAAAAGGCAAAAAATAATACTGGAAATAAAGCTAGCTAACTACAGCAACAGCGACTACAAAATCACTCAGACACTGAGCCCATGTTTACATTAGACCGTATCAGCGGATCATCAGATTAACGTTTTTAAAACGATTAGTGCACACAGCAACACCAATACACGATTCGTCTGCACACAGCAACGCCAATACACGGATACGCTCGGCTCCGCAAGCATCCCGCACTCCAAATCACTCCGCCCTGAACAGCGAGTGCCCTCTGGAGGGTGCGCACTCCGGCCCTGCGCAGCTCACAGAGCGTGCGAGTGAAGCGCACGAGCTGTGATTCGGGACTGAGCCGCTGTGTGTGTGATCCCAGCGCAGATCACTTACCACTTGCAAGTGGAAGGATGGCAAGCCTAAAGACAATCATAACTACACAATGGGCAGTATTTGCATCAGTATTTGCAGTATTTTCATACTTTTATACTCTTTAATGAAAGGTGATACAAGGCGGAAATCCGCGCCGTTTTTCAGCAGTCACATCACATGACCAACGCCAGCGAATCAGGAAGGTGGATGTCACAGTGACGTTGTCCAATGAGACGCCAGCTAGAGCTCAGCACAGCGTATCCGCGTATTCTGAATGTTTACACAGCACCGGACCAGACACGATCTGGATTGAATACGTGGACGCTGGCGGATTCCCGTTTCCAGGCGGTTTAATGTAAATGGACAGTGCATCCGCGAAGAAACCGAGACAGATACGGTCTAATGTAAACTTGGCCTGAGTTAACAAGGCCTACCACTCACAGGTCCACACTCATCGCTGGCCTCCCTAGACTGACACAGGTAACTCTTTTAACAGAGTTCAAGTCCTCGGCCCCTAATGGATCATACCACTGTTACAAATTACATGGGGGGTAAACTGACAGTGGAGCACTGAAATAGGCAAAAGAAAATAAATACAACAAAATACTGAAATACAAATCAAATATGCTAGCATAGAAACCAATAGTACATGTACTAAAATCATAATCAAACCCTAAATAAGTTTGAAACACAAGATAACACAAACTGGAACATACCATAATTAAGCATGCGCAGCACTTGTGCATGCCTGAACGCGCCTAACCTGAGAACTCCAGTATATCAACTCAACAGTGAGCGCGCCGACTCTTTTACAGAAGTGAGGAGACGCTACGGCACTGGTCAGTTGGTTATCACACATTTTATAGACATTAGCAAACTCATAGCTTTAAAACATGTTGAATACACTGGCAAGAAAGTTTACACGCAAGAATAATTAAATAAACATATCACGGCTACAGTGTCTCTGGAGTGTTTATGTCGGCGTTTCGCGGAGTTTAAGACGTAAAATGTTCGACAGCAAACTTAACCGTGTGCACCCAAGTTAAGATAATACTGCACATGAAACACAACATATAAACAGTGTAAACTCACGCGACAGTCCGCTGTAATGTCTTTATCAGCTAGTAATCCGCAAGGCAGTTTGAATGGGGAGAAAGCGGCCTGAAAGTTCAAGGCAAGCGCCATGAGAACTTGCGTGATGACGTGGTGGCCAGCCACGGTATCACAGCTTTTTTAAAACCTCTTTTTTTTTTTTTTACACATTTTAAATATCTGTGCTTTTTAAAACATCTTTTCACACATTTTAAACATCTGTGCTTTTTAAAACATCTTTTTTTACACATTTAAAACATCTGTGCTTTTTAAAACATCTTTTTTTTACACATTTAAAACATCTGTGCTTTTTAAAACATCTTTTTTTTTACACATTTTAAACATTTGTGCTTTTTAAAACATCTTTTTTTTACACATTTTAAACGTGCTTTTTAAAACATCTTTTTTTTTACACATTTTAAACATCTGTGCTTTTTAAAACATCTTTTTTTTACACATTTTAAACATCTGTGCTTTTTAAAACATCTTTTTTTTACACATTTTAAACATCTGTGCTTTTTAAAACATCTTTTTTTACACATTTTAAACATCTGTGCTTTTTTTTAAACCTTTTTTTACACATTTTAAACATCTGTGCTTTTTAAAACATCTTTTTTTTTTACACATTTTAAACATCTGTGCTTTTTAAAACATCTTTTTTTTTACACATTTTAAACATCTGTGCTTTTTTTTAAACCTTTTTTTACACATTTTAAACATCTGTGCTTTTTAAAACATCTTTTTTTTACACATTTTAAACATCTGTGCTTTTTAAAACATCTTTTTTTTACACATTTTAAACATCTGTGCTTTTTAAAACATCTTTTTTTTACACATTTTAAACATCTGTGCTTTTTAAAACATCTTTTTTTTTACACATTTTAAACATCTGTGCTTTTTTTAAAACATCTTTTTTTTACACATTTTAAACATCTGTGCTTTTTAAAACATCTTTTTTTTACACATTTTAAACATCTGTGCTTTTTAAAACATCTTTTTTTACACATTTTAAACATCTGTGCTTTTTAAAACATCTTTTTTTTTACACATTTTAAACATCTGTGCTTTTTTTTAAAACATCATTTTTTACACATTTTAAACATCTGTGCTTTTTTAAAACCTCTTTTTTTACACATTTTAAAACATCTTGTTTTACACATTTTAAACATCTCATAGCATTGTTAGCTAGCACCTCTTGGCAGACAACACACTGTGGCAGTGAAGCATCTTCAGATCCAGTCCATGAAAATCCAAACTTTAAATAATCGTGCTCATACTTCCTTCTTTTTTTGCTTGGCCCAGACTCTGTCTCCTCACTCCCTAAAAATCCATCCATTTTGTCTCTGGCAAAGGCTAGCTGAAGTTCGCTAAATGTCCGCAATAGTAACTTATTCTGGTTTATTTTTCCTCATGTTGCGCCCCCTAGGGGAGGTGCGTCCCACACTTTGAAAAGCCCTGTTCTCAATGCCGGGGTGGCCCTATATTTAGCCGGGACCATCCCCGGCCCAAACCATCAATGGTGGCCTGCTTGGAGCATGGGGAAAATAATTTTCACTAATTTTGGTCACTGATCTTATTCTTGCATTAATCATCAATTCAACTGCACTCTGCATTTTCACATGGCAGCCCAGACGCCGACAGCATCGCAGCAGATTAAATAGGCGCTACCAAATAAGGAAATTCTCCCCTCCCCTCTATTGCAGTTGGTTTGGTCCAAGACTCCTCCTCTGTATTGCGGGGAACTTAAACAACATTGGCGCGAAACAGCGCGCGTCAGTGATGGAGGGCAGAAAGAGGCCAGGTGGAACCGAAAGGGCGAAGCTTAAAAAAAGGAAGGAGGTGGCAGCAAAATGTGCCAAATTGACAGATATGTTCTCAAGACCAGCTGGTAGGTTACGAAAGATATGGAGTATGATAACCCTGTTTGTCGATTTTATCAGTCTATGCTAGGCCTATAATGTGTCGATAGTTTGCGATGTCAATTCAGCTTTTTGATGTCATGTGAAATCTCGCAATTTACACGGTATAGATGTGGTGTATGTCTTAATTCTAAGAAGAACCGGACATTGCTTTACATCCCAGTTATTAACAATTTTAGATGAACAGGTCCCAAATGTGCTGTTGCGCGTTATTTCCTCATCCAGCCTATTTCATCTCGCTGTCACACCGTGCATTTCCACAGGCGTGCGCACATTGTGGTTATGAACACACAGGCCTAGAAGTCATATTTGATGTTAAATAATTGTTGTTAAATATATAACTTAGAAGAGGTGTATGCGTATGCCAATATTCTAAGCAGAATCGAACACTTGCTTTAGCCTACATTTCATTTAACCATTTTTGAGTTGCCTAATGCGCCCTCACGCTTTATCTGCCGGTTGCTGAGTACCCAGCATTGTTGATTTGCCATTATTTTCGAGGCGTATGCGGCATGTAATGCACAAGCATTGGTTCAAATGCACGCGAGATGGGTGCTTTCGTTATTTTAAGACTATGTGACTAAAAATGTGTTGTGTAATTCGTCTTAAATAACGCGAAACAATCAGCCATACTCGCTGCTTTGCTATTTGGAGTGGCAGTCAGCTGGATTTCGCCCCCGATGTAAAAGTTCATTCCCACACCCGGGCCGAAGATGCCGATTTCTGAAGATGCATGTCCTTTGGATGTGTTTTCAAATATTTTCACTAAGGAACTTTGGGACATGTTGGTGACACAGATAAATGTATATGCGGATTAGACACGCGGCCACACACCATCCAATTTTAAGTGGAGCCCCGTCTCATACTAGATGAAATTGTTCGTCAGTCTCTGCATTACGTTTGTGGTCATTAAACTACCGCGTAATGGAAGTTTTATTAACCCTAAAGTAATGCAGAGAACGACGAACAACATACATTGTCACTACCTGAATTTAAACCAAATAAAAAGCATTGTGAAAGAACAGTTATTTGTTTTATCTTTTTTAATGTACTCAAATTCCTCCTCCATTTCAAAGTGGCCTGAATGTGAATTAAACTCCCGGGCTGAAAACAGGGCCCACTCCGGCCCTGCCTGTTCTACATCCTTGTAATACACTGACCTGTAATACATGAGTGTAATACAGACCAATCACAATATAGCATCGCTCCTCATCCAGTAGGAATATTTGTTGCCACAGTTCTGCCATTGCAAATCTTAGCCATATATTCTGTGTGAATGTTAGTTATGATCACGTGCGCACAAGTTACACATCTTGTCAAATAGGCCCCGCCCACAGAATTTCAAATTTATATGACAGCCATGTTGTTTTTAAACTTCAACATTTTTTGAAAAATCATAAAAGTGAAGGGTGTGTTCTGTTCCATGTGTCTCTGTGTCAGTTCATCTGTACCTGTGTGTGTGTGTGTGTGTGTGTGTGTGTGTGTGTGTTTAGCAATCTTCACCTTATATAAAAGAATCTGCTGTTCTCTTCCCTTATTCGGGCCTACCTTTCTCTGTCCTTTCTCCTCTACTCCTGAAGATGTTCTGGTTTGTTATAAATCTTCTCTTGACATTTCTGCACTCAAGCTCTTGATGCCTTCTTGCGTTCACTTTCCTTTGCTCTTCATATGAAAGAATGTACAGTTAGAATTAATGTTCTATTATACTATCTGTAGAACAATTTATAATAAGAACTTGTGCTAATTTCCAAAAAGAAACTGTTCATACACATCCCCATAATATTATCTTTCATTACTGCAACAGGCCTCTAAATTGCATGGCAATAAAAACTGTGCCTTATCATAATGAATGACATTTATCTCGCATAAAATTACAGAAGCCATGATGACAGCAAAAATATTTTCACCAACAGTTAATAATAATAAATTTTATTTATAAGCGCCTTTCATGACACTCAAGGACACTTTAGGGCAATTCCAGCGTTATGGACGTGACACTTGAACTCAAAATGGCAACAAATAACCCAGTGCATGTTTTATTGTCTCCCAGTATTTAAACAGGCGTTGCATATTTTAAGGCTGTACCATACTGGAGAAGTGATAGAACAAGAACAATTCCCATAGTACATCTAGGGCATGCCAGAAAATGCCAATAAAAGATGCGTTATGGATGTGACAGAAAAAGTATCACTTTTCTTGGGTGACTGTACATTTTTATCAAACTCTGTGAAATTGTAAACCTAATGTCGAAATGGAGATATCCATTTGATAGAGGGGTCCAAGGTGAATATTAAAAAAAATCTTTGTTTAAAATATTTTGTATTTCATGCAGAGTTTCGGAAGGAAAAGTCAGCGTTATGGATGTGACGAAATTCCGTTATGGATGTGACGCGTCTGAAATAGACATGGCATATGTTTAGAAAATCAGCAATTTAACCAACATAACCCTTTGAAAAACTCTCTAAATATCAGCTAAAATTAGAAGCAATGGAACATTTTTATATCAATATTTTTTCCCTTTTTTATGAATACAAACGGGGCGGCACGGTGGTGTAGTGGTTAGCACTGTCGCCTCACAGCAAGAAGGTCCTGGGTTCGAGCCCCGGGGCCGGCGAGGGCCTTTCTGTGCGGAGTTTGCATGTTCTCCCCGTGTCCGCGTGGGTTTCCTCCGGGTGCTCCGGTTTCCCCCACAGTCCAAAGACATGCAGGTTAGGTTAACTGGTGACTCTAAAATTGACCGTAGGTGTGAATGTGAGTGTGAATGGTTGTCTGTGTCTATGTGTCAGCCCTGTGATGACCTGGCGACTTGTCCAGGGTGTACCCCGCCTTTCGCCCGTAGTCAGCTGGGATAGGCTCCAGCTTGCCTGCGACCCTGTAGAAGGATAAAGCGGCTAGAGATAATGTGATGTGTGATGTGATGAATACAAACAGAACTTATAGGCTGCAATATTGAGGTATTTCACCTGACGTCACAGGGTCACGTGACGCCCAGGTGTCCGCCATTTTGGACGGCAAGCTAGCTAATGTCAACAGTAGCTGGTATGTTACTGTAGCAATGTTTACGTTCAGTCATTCGGATGACTGTTAAAACCTTTCAGTCTCAAGTTTTTCCCTTTACTGGATTTACTAGTTTACTGAGCCAGCGCGCGCTAGCCGGCAAGCCGGGAGCCGGCGCGCGCTAGCCGGGAGCCGGCGCGCGCTAGCCGGGAGCCGGCGCGCGCTAGCCGGGAGCCGGCGCGCGCTAGCCGGGAGCCGGCGCGCGCTAGCCGGGAGCCGGCGCGCGCTAGCCGGGAGCCGGCGCGCGCTAGCCGGGAGCCGGCGCGCGCTAGCCGGGAGCCGGCTGGCTGGCGCGCGCTAGCTCAGTAAACTAGTAAATCCAGTAAAGGGAAAAACTTGAGACTGAAAGGTTTTAACAGTCATCCGAATGACTGAACGTAAACATTGCTACAGTAACATACCAGCTACTGTTGTTGACATTAGCTAGCTTGCCGTCCAAAATGGCGGACACCTGGGCGTCACGTGACCCTGTGACGTCAGGTGAAATACCTCAATATTGCAGCCTATAAGTTCTGTTTGTATTCATAAAAAAGGGAAAAAATATTGATATAAAAATGTTCCATTGCTTCTATTAATCACACAAGTCCATGTAATGACAGGTCCTTTCCTTTTATCACTAGATGCAGATATGGTGCATAATGAAGCCCAACCTTTTTTTCATGTGTCTGTTTTTGTTTGACCCTCTGAATGTTTGTGAGAGTATGGATCTCAACTTGCACTACATTCCAAATTATTATGCAAATGACTTTTTTCACTGATTTTCCTGAAGAGTCAATAGAAATGACAATCGTCCTAATTTTCAAGTCATCAACCGTCAGTGTACAAATCAACTGTTTTTGAACGAACCTTCCAATGCTAACTATTTTTTTAAATTAAAAAAAACTAAAAATGGACTCTTCCAAATTATTACGCAAAATAGAGTTTCAAAAGATTTTTGTTCTTGTAAAGAACTAAAAATGGCCATTTGTGAAATTGGAAGCATTAGTAGGTGATAATTACTGGAATCAAAACCTAGTTCAATCAAAACATCTTATAGTTCAAATTGCATTACTGAATTTGTAGCAGATTCAGAGCCCAGTGGGGCTACCCAACTCCCTGGGGTCAAGCAGATGATGGTGAGGACGATGATAAAAAGTAGCAAATGTCACAAGAGCAATAAACAAAACCTCTTCCAAGCAGTGCAGATTTCCCACCATTGTTATTTTATCCACTTTGCTTCAACCAATCACCAGCAACTATCATTTAGGAAATCTTTGTCCTATTAATTTGCTCATACCCGTCTGAATGCTCTATTAATCATGGGAAACACGTCTGATCACGAAAATGGGGGACTTATACACACATACATACACACACACTACAATAAGAAATGTAACTTGTTGCCCCCCCAAATAAACCAAATGCCCACCCAAGCATGACATCCTGGCAACGCCTCTGCGGTCACTTTGAAATGTCCTTATTTTTGAAAGAAAAGCACTGTTCTTTTCAATGAAGATCACTTTAAACTAATCAGAAATCCACTCTATACATTGCTAATGTGGTAAATGACTATTCTAGCTGCAAATGTCTGGTTTTTGGTGCAATATCTCCATAGGTGTATAGAGGCCCATTTCCAGCAACTCTCACTCCAGTGTTCTAATGGTACAATGTGTTTGCTCATTGCCTCAGAAGGCTAATGGATGATTAGAAAACCCTTGTACAATCATGTTAGCACAGCTGAAAACAGTTGAGCTCTTTAGAGAAGCTATAAAACTGACCTTCCTTTGAGCAGATTGAGTTTGATTGAGCATCACATTTGTGGGGTCGATTAAATGCTCAAAATGGCCAGAAAAATGTCTTGACTATATTTTCTATTCATTTTACAACTTATGGTGGTAAATAAAAGTGTGACTTTTCATGGAAAACACAAAATTGTCTGGGTGACCCCAAACTTTTGAACGGTAGTGTATGACAGGACATAAGAGTCGGATAGTCATTTGTGGGCGTGCAGCGCATTGCTCTGTCTAGTGGCAAATCCTCTGCTGCTTTTAGGATTACCCATATTTAAATTATTAGAACTTAATACAATATTAACTAATACACAATGATTGTATAGTGGTTTTTGATTAATGTAAATAGAATAAATAAAACAGAAGCTATCCCCTTAATTTTCAAAAAGAAAGTACAAGGAAAATGAACAAAAATAATATAACACAATATACTTCTACAGAGTTCAAACTGACTGTTACCTTTTGTTGCATTTTACATTCTATAAAAAAGCAATTTACAAAACTCCAACTACCCATACAAAACAAGGCAAATACCTCATATAGGATATTACGACACTTTATAAATCAAGACACTGCTACATACATGTATGACAGGACATAAGAGTCGGATAGTCATTTGTGGGTGTGCAGCGCATTGCTCTGTCTGAAGACATTGTGTAAGTGTCAGCTAGCGCTAATGTTAACTAGTGCGATATGAGAGGAATTTTTACTGGCGGCAAAACACATAAATCAAATCATGAATTTTAATAAAACCATAACGAGTTTAACCTGAAACATGTGACAGACAACCAAATACAGCCAGCTAACACTTATGTGCTGTTTTGAGCAATTTCACATTCTTTTGTCCATGGCTAGTCACAGACACGTTATCTCGTGGCAGATCCTCCGCTGCTTTGAGGATTACCCGTAATCCATCGCTATTCCTACTCAGTCAATGCAGGCGCACACTTACTACAGCAGGTGGCACATTTTACCCATTTAGCAGGATTTAACGGAATCTTTTTCACTATGTTATATGTGGACATGCTCTTCTCGCACCAGTATTTTTTTCCCAAAGTTTGGTCATGTAAAGCCTCATTTACCTGCTAGTTTTGTGTATCATTATCTCTTAGCTGAAATGCACCAGAGTGTACCTTTTGGAGTCGTGTGCCAGTCCTGGATGCCATGCAAAATGCCATGTTTCCAGGGTCTTATTATCCACTGACATGGGTATGAGTCCATTCTCTTTCAAAGGTGTTTTAGGTGAAACAATATTTTTAGTCCAATACTTTCCCGGACTTCATACCACGTTTTGATTCTATGTATCAAGACAGGGTTGCTAGTTGTAGGTGTCAATTTGTAGACAAAGTCTGCAGGAACATTTTCTTTAAGAGCATACATTCCAACTGAAACCCAAGCTGGAACATTTCCCTTTTCAAAAAGAAAAGAAACGAGTCAAGAGCTACAGAACCAGTGAGCATTATGCATTTATGAATTAAACACATGCATTTAAAAAATGGTTGGATTTTATGATAAAATGCCACACATCAATCAGTAATATTATTATGATTAATATGATTTGATATTAACTGAGGTTAATTTATATGGTGTGCAGGTTGGGTTTTTTGTGTTGGTCGCTTTCTGAAGAAGAGAACGACAAAGATTTCCAGCGAGCGGGAGGTGCGGCGAGGATCCTGCCGTGGCATGTGCATACATGTCAACCTATACGGAATGTCCGTATTTTATACGGATTTGATTCAATAAACGTAGTATACGGGCGTATAAATAAAGTTATACGGATTCTTTAAAAAAACTTCAATATTTGTTTAGAGCTATAATCAATTCCCACGACAGCCAGTAAAGAGTCTTATGAAATCGCGCATTATCTTGTGGTAGCGAGACTTCGTTCCACTTTTGATCATGCGCACACCGCATTGCGAGAATCCCGCCAACCCGGAAGTCATAGACATAAACATAGACGCCGCCTTCTGCGTAGAATCATACGTCATCCTCGCCGCCATATTGGATGTGGCAAAGTGGCAATTCTGAGAATAAAGATGCCTCATTCATGTGCTGCGTTTAACTGTACCAACAGGTTTACCGTCCAAACGAGATCACATGGGATTACCTTTCACAGGTGAGACTGGAAAAATACTTTTCATTGTATTTGGTCATTATAACGTAATTTTACGAACAGATTTTCCTGACTTTGTGGCTAATATGAAGTCTCGCGCATAATAGCCGCTCAGTGAAACCCATCTCCAAACAACGAAGTATTTCCTTCGTAACTACGCTGATAACACTGTGTTTTTGTCAAACATTGGAGCTTTGTATTCATTCTGAAGGTTTATTGTTATTAATATTGAATAAAAAGTAACTGGGATATATCATTAATTATCATTCAAATTTTAGGTAAATTATTTTAATTTGCATCTTATACGGATTTTATAAGGGAAATACGGATTTTGGAGGTTGGTTATACAGGTTTGATTGACCAAAGGTTGACATGTATGCATGTGTGGAGAGAGAGAGCGTCTCGAGTTGATGCTCTGGGACGCGTTGGATTTCCACATAAAGAATCAGATAAGCTTGCGCAAAGAGAATAAAAGACTAAAAAAGGGGCCCCGAACTAAACTGAATCTGACTAGTTGACTGACTGACTTGACTCAACAGAACTGCACTTGCAAAGAAAAGAAAAGGACAGTTATCTCAATTATCTAATGCAGAAGGATTATAAAAGCAGAGCCTCCAGGATTTCGCGATGTTGCGATTTGCAACTTCAACGCAAATTCAACCAATCACCGCAAATTCAGGGCGGTGCTGCAATTGTATCCAATCACCGCAACTTTCCCGCAAATCTGCACTTTATTTTTTACTTAATACAAGAAATTAATGGATGCCAACATTTTTGCCAAAATGGTATTTTATTTTCCATTGTTTAGGCAGCTTCAGCATCATACTGTGAGATTCTGTTCAAATTATTTTTTTTCTTCTATGAAGCCTGAGCCATTTATTTTATTAGTTTATAATTATTAATTTAGTTTTCAGGAGAGACTGCCTCCACACAGCACTAGTATTAGTTTTTTTTTTTTTTCTTACATGAAAGCTGAGGCATTTATATTATATTTTAAGGTAACTTCATGTTGTGCTGTGAGGTTCTCTGCACTTTAACTTTTGAACCAACAGGTGCATTTGGATAAGTAAAGCCTATTTTTCTGCATTTTTGTAGTCCTGGTAATCTTTTATATTGGTCAAGTTGTTTATAGGACCATTTCTCAGTGTCTTTGTTTTTTTAATCAATAGTTTTTCAGTAATAACTTTAATATTTAACATATCACTCAATTTTAATCACAAAAAGAGAAAATCGCAACTTTCACTTCCTCCCGCAATGTAATCGCAACAAAAACCTAAAAAACACCGCAACTTTCATCGCAATTTTTTGCAAACCCCCGCAACATCAGACATTTTAGCCCGCAACAATCACAAAAAAGGCCCGCAGAATCCTGGGGGGACTGATAAAGAAACTGATTGTGATACTACCTCAGGAACGAACTGTAGAGGTGGACACTTTAATTTTGTTTTTTTATGACTTTGATGTGAATACCGAATTGAAAGTTACCATTGGAATTGAAAAGCGGTGACCAAAGTGGTACATTTCTGTTGATCCATTTATTTTATTATTATTATTTATTTAATTTTAAGTGAATCTAAGTTAACATTTAAAAAGATAAAGGGGAAACATCTTGGTTTATTCAGTTATTGAATTATTTAATTTATTTTGTGAAATAAATGTACTGAGTTTTTTTTCCCCATTCCTACATTGTTGCCTTTGTGTTTTGCTTCCCATCCTCCTTACCGGGCCTGTGTGTGTGATGATTATGGAATGGTTTACTTCACAATTGGCTCATTTCAAGTAGTGGTTATGAGTAGTCTAAGGTTTGAGGATGCATTTGCCTCCAAACATTTGTTAGGTTTAAATCCTTCATGAATGATCGAGTAGTTGAGGCCGACTTAGTTTTAAAGATGGAGGTTGCTAATTTGTCTAAAATGTAATCTAAACAGAAATTAAAAATCTCCTCCCATAAGAATATGTTTGTGGCCTCCTGATACTTTAAGAAAAATGTCTTGAATAAAGGAAACGTCATCATAGTTTGGGGCATAGAGGTTTAGTAAGGTCCAGTGTCCCGAGTAGATCCGGCAATTTATTAAAACAAAGCGGCCTAATGGATCACTGATCGTTTCCTGAATAGTGATGGGAATGTTTTTATTTATCAAAATAGCAACTCCTCTCCCCTCAGAGCTGAAAGATGAAGAAAAGCCTTGGCCTATCCACCCTCTCTTTAATTTGTTGTGCTCTTGCGCAGTAAGATGGGTCTCCTGGATAAAGGCTATATCCGTTTCAGTCTTTTTTAAATATGTTAACACCCTTTTCCTCTTAACGAGCCCATTTAGACCATTGACATTAAAGCTGACAAATTTCACCACCTTGTGCATGTGAAAATATAGAGGTATGACAGTAACTCACCTTGTAATCTGTCGTCAATAAGTTTTAAAGGCAATGCCTCTCTTTTGATCAAACTAAACACAAAAAACAAACGAATGAAACCAAAGCCTCCCCGTCCCCTTGAGTGCCGACCCCCTGAACACTCGGCCCATCCAAAATCACCTCCCGGGGCCTCCGTTGGACGCTGCCTAAATGTATCTTGCCTAACTAATACCTTGTCGGGCCCAGAGCTCAATTGTAAAGAACCTTATAATCACTCTGTATATAAGCAAACTGAAATGTAAACATTTTAACACCTGCTTTAAAAGTAAATAAAAGTTCTATCAGATGCAGCCTCAGAACAGTAGGCTAAGTTCCCTTTTCTGTCCATAATGTCCAAAAAATAAAGAAGTTATGACAGGGATATCGTTGCATTTGTAAAAGTCACCAGATAGTTCATGGAGAGGATCTGTACAAATGTCGTTCTCCTCTCAGCATTAGCGGAGCTACAGAGCTGCACCTGTAGTCCCCGGTGTCGATCAGGACCCAGCTCCTCCCGGGAAGTCTCAGAGAAAAGATGCCGCCGCTTCAGGTGTCTTGAAAAACAACTTCTCTCCATCAGGCAGGACGACTCTCAAAATCTCTGGCTGTAGAAGGCTGAATTGGAGCTTCTTTGCATGCAGCTCCTTCTTAATGATGTTGTATTCCTTTCTGCGCCTCACCAGGTTTGCACTCAGATCCGGGAAAAACAGCACCGCGTTCCCATTGAAAGTGATCGGCCCACCTTTTTCTCTGGTTATCTTAGTGGCTGTTCGGAGAATTTTATCACAGTCCTGGTAGTTGAGCAGACGGATGAGGATGGGTCTGGGCTGTTTATCTGTTGGTTGGCGGGATGTCGGGGATCGATGCGCTCCTTCAATAATCAGTGGCTCAGGAAAGTGCTGTCGTCCCAGCATGGAGGGATCCAATCTGTAAAAAAGCGCACTGGATCTGTTCCCTCTCCGCCCTCTTGTAGGTTAACAATGCGGACATTATTGCGTGGGCTTTGATTCTCCAGTTGGTCTGCTTTGCCCATGAGAAACTCCTTCTCCTTTATCAGGCTGAGGACACGGGAATCCAGTTCAGTTAGCTTGTCTTCGGCTGGGCTAATTCATTCCTCCGTAACGCGTGAGCACATCCCGTCTATCACTGTTTTCAACCCCGAGATAGAATGGTTAATTTCGGCTGTTTTGGCGTCGAGCTTCTGGGAGAGTGCTTCATTTCCGCGTTTTCTCTCTTGTAATATCGCGAGGCTTCCTTCCACTTCACGCTGCTCTTTCACGGCCATGTTGCACTCGGCGCTCGGTTCATGTGCTGCTTCCCGAGAGGAAAAGTGATCAGTAGTCGAGCTTTGAGTCTTGTTTCAAGGTCTCAAGTCCATATTACATCAACCAGGTGAAGTTAGAGGTAGAGCGGGTGTAATTTATAAGTTAAAACCGAGTTTTCTGTGGGAGCTCCGGAACAGACATCTTCCTAGCTCAGCTGCATCACGTGACCCCCACACACACCCCCAGCTTCAGGCATTAGTCCTTTAATATATTTCTCATAAGATTCTGTTACCAAAACTTGGGTAAAAATAACATTTTTTTTTTAAATTTGTCCCAGCAATTTATTATTTTGAATGAGGCGGGGAACGTGGAGCCCCACCCAAGGGTTACGGTAAGGAATAAAGTTAGGGGTGGGGCTACATGTATAGCCATGCCCCAGGGGTTAGGGGTGGAGCTACACATGCCCCACCTCGTTCTTCGGGCTGCAGCCAGGACCTTCTTCCTGAGCATGCTGAAAATGAAACTTTATCCCAAAAAACTCAAACCTGATCATCCAAAGTGTGGGATTCCTTTAAACAGAGACCGAATAAAATAGAGCTCTGCATGGTTTGTAAAACTAAAATGGCCTTCTACAGGAGCACAAACACTATACACGAATATCTCAAAAGTAAACGTCCTGTGGCTCTCTGACTTCAAAACCAAAAGACAGCAGTGTGTTTATTTAATTATTGATTATTATGCAAATAAGGAGTTAAATTCAGCTTTGTTCTGTTTACAACTTGTAAATGTGCTGGAAAGCAGCGTCGCCATCCAAGCCATGAACATCTGCTCTATCCTCACTGTAAGCAGGTAATTTCCATTAACATTACACTGTCAGTCAGTATAAACAAACCTTTTACAGATAAATAATACAAGTTCATTTCTGATTACAATCAGCACGAGCCGTTGAAATAAATCCAACTCAACACTATTTACGCTAATTAATAGCATGATATAGTAAACAACATCTTTCCTAATGAGGCCTACACTGCATAAATCTAAAGTGTTGTGATGAATAATATCATGAGGTAAAAGTTACAGTTTGAAATGGTTCCTTCATTCATAGATTTCATGTGAAAATGTCACTGATTTTTGTGTCTCAGGAAGAGTTAAAGTATTTTTATGGATAAATGTTTGAATAAAAGTTTGAAAGATTAAAAGGTAGAAGTTATGGCTATTATTTATTGGTAAGCTCACCAAAGGATTAATTGACTAATCAAAAATAATCAATAGATTAATTTAAAAACTCATTAGGGCAATCAACTAATTAAAAAAAGAGATTAATTTAAAAAAATTGTTCATTGTAGCCTTAGTGTAAAGACACCAGGAGAATATTCCAGATATTTTAAATAACTGTTTATTATAAAGCACATTTTAGTAACATACATCAAAAAAATTATTAAAAAACAAGCAAACAGTCTGTGTGTGAATGAGAACGACAGCAGAGTCCGACTTTCTAACATTCTTCCCATAATGTGTGTTTCAGTGTGTGTGGGATTAGAGAGTGAGGGTTATCGGTGCTTTCATTACAAATGAAGTTGTCCATGTGATATTTATTAAACAAACCCGTTCACTGTGTTCAGCTCTGAAAGTTCCTTTGCAGAAGAAAGGAACAGAAACCAGAACAAACTTCCTTTTCAGTAAATGGACTGAATGAAATCTGAGCGTCAGTCACCAGGATGTTTGTAGCCCGTATTGGTGAGGGATTTTTTTTTTTGTTCTTTTCTAGTCCATGTTGTTTTGTGGTTTGGAGGTGGGAACGCTTGTGTAGCCTTTATTTTGTAGATTCTGTGAACTACTGGTGTGACTTTTCTCTGTGCAGTCTTTTGTTGTGTTCCCCCTCCTGCCCTGGTCTGGCTCGCTGGAGACATTGTCCACACTGCTTCCTCACTGTGGGACGAGATCCATTTTTCCCTCTCTTTGGTCATGCTGCAGTGTCGACGACTCACTTTCTAAAGTCGGCTGCTGACCAGAATTTCCAATACCAGGGCCGTAATGTGTAATAGCAAACCCAAGAGCTTTCATTTTCTCCCATGTGGTCTGATAATATCTGTAAGATGAAAACAGAAAAAAAGACATGTTTCAACATGGTGATCAATATAAATTATCTTTCTCAGGAACTATATCTGTTTTCCCTTGTAATTATCACTTTATTAAAATATTTAAAATAAATCACATTTGGTTAAATCACATTCGCACTTCAGTAAATGCAGTATAAAAATAAATGTGAATGAACAGTTGATCATTGTGTGTGAGAGTGAGTGAGTTTAGAGCATGTTGGACTCGTGTAAGCTGTTATTCCTGCTGAAATGAAAGTAAAACTGCAGTGGTATTTCTGTGTAGAACAGTAACAGCTCAGTTCAAAGTGTACTTAGTGTACTCGAATCAAATTACAGCCACAACTAAATTAGCATGCAGTGATTGTTAGCATTATGTTTGAGTTCTGATGGGATATTCTATGTGCTTGTCAATACGATTATCATCGGTACATTCTGTTGATTTGTCCCATTACATTACTCAAACAGACATGGCATTCTTGCTCTTACATTATATTTTAGAGGAAATATACATTCAGTCCTGTGCGTTAAGTTCCCTTACATTAGCCGGCCTCCTGAACTTTTCAGCAACTCCTCGAGCTGTGTGAGTGAATCTTTTAGTTCATTCTCTCTCAGATCCAGCACTTTCAGATGTGAGGAGTTTGAGCTCAGAGCTGCAGTCAGAGCAGCACCGCCTCTCTCTGTTATTCTGCACTGAGATAACCTGCAGACAGGGAGATAATGACGTACGTGTGAACATGAAGAGATTCATGAACTCATCGTGAATGTAACACAAACACAGATGTTAATACAGAGATGAAGATCTTGTCAGTTTTGTTCGTGTGCATCTGGAAAGCTCTGATTCACAGAAAACTATTAAAGATTGTGATCTCAGTTCAGTGTTTCATCACTGAGTTACTCACAGCAGTGTCTCCAGTTTACACTCGTGTTTCTTCAGTAGATCACAGAGCTTCTCCACTCCTGAGTCTATAAATCTGTCGCCCTATTAACCGAAGCAATCTGATTGGCATTCCCCGAGTAAATACAACAACGAACTGTGCTGCTCCTGCCATGGATTTTGCTGTTCCTAACTGTCTTTTCACAAATTTTTGTGGATTGGCGAAAACAAAAAACCGTGTAAGGGGACCAGTTGCTCTCGAAACTCACTTCAGAAACCAGGATATCAATGTGTGTGTGGTATCTGAAACACATCTTTCAACCGATGTGCCTGATGCAGTTGTGAATATTCCTGAGTATGCAATCTACAGGCGTGATAGAGGTTGGGCTGATTTGGACAAAAGGAAAAAAGGTGGAGTGTCTGTCTATGTACGGAAAAATTTAAAAGTTTGACATTTATCGTTCTAAGCTATACGAATTGATTTGTTTGACTCTGGTATTGCCTTCTGGATATTGTTAGGATGTTAGTAGTAGTTGCATTTTAGACACTACACTTTCATGAACACATCCTATCCACTAGGGGGCACTGGCTTGTCGTGACTGCGGGTTTCGGCTGGCTAGGCCTAGATAAGCCTGTGAACAGGTGTTAAGAGGGAGGATTTTGTTTGGACTGGGGAGGCCTCTCGGTGAGAGGCTACTGAAGCAGCTACCTGTCGTCTTTGCATGAATTGTGGATTAACGCCCTGCCTCTGGAATTTCGTATTATTTTTGGATTGCACGTTTTCTTTTGTGTATTTTATTTTTTGGGGTTTTTCCCCAAATGAACGTGGAGGGGAGTTGGAGAGGAGTGATTCCGAGCGCGAACTCTCCGTCCACGTGAGGCAACGTTTGGGCTGGCGGCCTGGCGCAGGTACCGGTAAGTCTGTGCCCCTTTTGGACATTCCACTTAGTATTATACACGCTGACTATCACGTTATCGCACACATTTAGGTTAGGGGGCTTAGGTGGGTATCTAGCTTCCTAACAGTGTGGGGGCTCGTCCGGGAGTTGAATGTGTTGTGGTTAGCTGATGTTGAACTCGGTAGCTTTTGTGTGGTGTTGTAACATTAGCTGCGTTCGTTTTGTGTAGCGTAACGTGAAAAGTAAGGTAGCGTTTGTGGAAATGAATCTGTTGCGTTTTGGAAGCTGCAGTGTGTAGGCCGGCGCTTTGTGGTGGTGCGCAAGGCTGGGTAACTTTTGTGCAGTGTTTGCTGGTGCGTAGCACCTGATTTGTTTGGAACATTTTGTAACGCGATTATTGCGTCTGGTTGTTTTGTTGGCGCAGTTTGACTGGATTTGTTATTTGCGAAGATGTCTGACTTTAATGCAGAGGAATTCATGGGAGAGGAGGTAACTCGTGTACATTTAGTTCGGCTTACAAAGCCAAATCTTTTTAAGTTGGTTGAGTTTTGTGAAGTAGAGGTTTCTTATGACGCTAAGAAAAATGAAATCATAAATGCGTTGTTGTTATGTTTGGGTGTCGCTGATGTGGAGGCTGAATCCGCCAGAAAAGAACGGCTTAGTGAAAAGGAGTTGGAAATGAAAGTTAAGGAAATGGAACTGTTTAAAAAGAACAGAGAGGAGGCTAAGGAGTTAGCGCAACTTGAGCTTGAACGGGTTAAAGTCAGACAGCAAGATAATCAGCGTCAGCGTACACACGAGGCTAGATTTGATCTGAGTAAATGCTTTGCTTTAATGCCGAAATTCTCTGCAGATCAAGTGGATGTATATTTTGATACATTTGAGCGCATTGCGCGAGAACGGCAGTGGCCTAGAGAAGAATGGGTGACGTTGGTACGTAGGGAGTTCACTGGGAAGGCCCAGGATGCCTATGCCGCGCTCAGTTCTGAGCATGATACAGATTATGAGGCTGTGAAGAAGGCTGTACTCAGAGCGTTTGAGCTTGTTCCAGAAGCATACTGTCAGCAATTTCGAACTGAGAAATTAAAGTCTGGGCAGACTTATGGAGATTTGTTTAGGCAACAGGAGTTGCTTTTTGATAAGTGGCTCAGAGCTAGTGAAGTTTACACCTTTCAGGAGCTTAGACAATTGATGCTTCTCGAACAGTTTAAGTCCAGTGTTCCTCGCCAGCTTGAAGTACACCTTAATGAGCAGCTGGTGCAGTCTGCAGCTAAAGCTGCTGAATTGTCAGATAATTATGTGTTGATACATCGAAGTGTGTGGCCAAATAAGGCAGGTTGTGTTTCTTCACGTCGTGAGGGTGAGGAAAAGAGAAGTGATAGTCGTAGCAGACTTGATTTCCAGGCACCTGCTAGAGGTCTGCCTAGTGCTGGGCAGCCCATTGCTGGCCGATCTACTGTAAGTACTGTTAGGAGGCCCTCTGATGACATTAGGTGTCATTATTGCAAAAAACTTGGACATATTAAATCACGTTGTCCCGTTCTGCAAAAGAAGGGACGGTCTGATAACGGGAAGGATGATGTCAGAGAAGTGGCATTTGTCCTGCCTGGTGCAACGCAGGGGTTGCAACAGGGGAGGAGTAGCATAGTGACGCCAACTACAACTGACCCACTTTTTAAGGGTTTTGTCTCTGAGGGCTCTGTGTCAGTTTCTGAAGGTGGGCCTGAAGTCACTGTTACCATTTTGAGAGACACTGGGGCAGCTCAGTCATTGCTGTTAGCTGGGGTGTTAGAGTTCCCAGAGAGTTGTTCTTTGAAGAGATCTGTGCTGGTTGAAGGTGTAGGTGGGGAGTATGGGTCTGTTCCACTCTACAATGTGTGTTTGAAGTCTAATGTGGTTAATGGCTATGTTCCTATTGGGGTGACGTCATCGCTGCCTATTAAGGGTGTTAGCCTTCTATTGGGTAATGACCTGGCGGGCAATCAGGTGCACATATCACCTGTGGTTAGTACCACTCCTTGTGAGTCCTGAACTGGAGGCATTAGAGGCGCAGTTTCCTGCAGCTTTTCCGGCTTGTGTGGTTACTCACTCTATGTCAAAGCAAACATCCTTTGACATGGCCTCTGGTGGGCGCACTGTTAAGTCAACCATGCCATCTTTGGAAGCATTGGGAATGGTGCCCTGTAGTGGTGAATTCAGTCCCGCTGCCCTTATTGATGCACAGAAACAGGATTGTGAACTTGTAAAGCTTAGAGAATCTGCAGCTGAGTTTGAGGAAAGCCAAATGATTGCTGAGGGATTTTATCTCCAAAATGATGTCTTGATGCGCAAATGGAGGCCACCAGAGCGATCAGCCACTGAGGATTGGGCAGTGGTAGAGCAGGTGGTGCTTCCCCCCTGTTTTCGTCAGGAAGTGTTGCGTTTAGCTCATGAAGCAGCAATGGCTGGACACCTAGGAATTCGGAAAACGCAAGCTAAAGTAATGAGGCATTTTTATTGGCCACGCTTGCATAAAGATGTGGTTAATTTTGTTCGCTCATGTCATGCATGTCAGGTTTCTGGGAAACCGAACCAGAAAATTCCGTTGGCGCCTTTGAGTCTTCCACCTATTGTAACTGAACCTTTTTCTCGTGTCCTAATTGATTGTGTAGGTCCATTACCTAAGACCAAGAAGGGTCATGAGTATTTGCTTACCATTATGGATGTGACCACTCGCTTTCCAGAGGCAGTGCCTCTGCGTGATATTAAAACTCGGCCTGTTGTGGACGCTTTACTTCAGTTCTTTTCTCGCTTTGGGTTGCCCAGAGAGGTTCAGTCAGATCGTGGCACCAATTTTACATCTGGTGTTTTTCAGCAAGCAATGGTTGAGTTGGGGATAAAACAGGTGTTGTCTTCCGTCTACCACCCTCAGTCACAGGGTGCTATTGAACGACATCATCAGACTATTCTTTTAAGTTCGTTTCTTAAGACACGTATTTTTAAGTATGTTACCTCGCTTGTTGACAGTTTCGGCGAACACTTCCGCCTTCTTCAAAACAGTCACCAGATATCGAGTGGTGACGTGCCTTATCAGCTGATGTTACTCTATGGAGGCGTGAACGTCCCGCCCAATTTGACAGGTAGTCCACGCCTCCTGCTGTCAGGTCGCTGCCCCAGGACTGCGCTCCAGGTGTGTGACAGCGCGTACGCTCCCTCATCCCGGTTCATGGTCCTCTGCGCCCGCTTGCGTATCTCCACTGCCTCTAAAATCCAACGCTGGTATCTATTGTCTTCAGCGCGAATGACTCTGGCCTCTTCCCAATTCATAATATGATTTTTTCGTTTGCAGTGGTCTGAAATGGCTGATTTTAAGTTTTCTTGGTGTGCTTTTTCTTTTTCGGATCTTGTGAGTCTTTTTGTTGTTTCTTTTTCACATTCTAATTGGTGTTCTTTCCTGCGAGTGTGGAAGCATCTGCCCGTTTCACCAATATAGACTTTATTGCATGAACGGCAAGGGATTTCGTATATGATATTGCATTTATTGTCCAGTTGTATTTTATCTTTGGGGTGAACTAGCAGCTGTCGGAGGTTCTTGTATGGTTTGACCGGGGTGTTGATGTGGTATTTCCTCATGGATCGTTGGATGCGTTCTGTAACTCCTTTTATGTATGGTAATGTGACAAAGCCCCGGTTTGTTTTTTCTGTGTTTTTTCTTGTTTGTTTGTTTCTTTCCTTTTTTTGTGTCTGTGATTTTCCTTTTCGAATTGCCCACGGTGGATATTGGCAGTTTTTTAATGCCTGTTGGATGTGTTGTTCCTCCTCCTGTCTGTCTTTCTCCTCCGTGATGTTCTGTGTTCGGTCGTATAGTGTTCTGATTACTGACATTTTGTGTGCGATGGGATGTTCAGATGTCCAGAGAAGATATTGGTCGGTATGTGTAGGTTTTCTGTATGTTGTAATTCTGATGTTCCCTTCTTCTGTGTGGTGTATTTTTAGGTCCAGAAATGCTATTGTCTTGTCCGTTTCTTCTTCGTGTGTGAATTTGATGTTGCCTGTCTTGTCTATGGGGTTTAGATGATCAAACATACAACCACCTCATCCCCACAGCAAACATCACCCCCCGGATATACGGCACACCGAAAATTCATAAACCTGGAGCACCACTAAGACCCATAGTAGACAGTATAGGATCAGTTACTTACAACCTTTCCAAGACGCTGGCAGACATAATTAAACCACTCCTTGGACTCACGGAATACCACTGCAAAAACTCAAAACAACTGGCGAAAGAACTAAAGGAAATCAAGATAAAAAAGGATGAAATCTTTGTATCACATGACGTCATATCCCTCTTTACAAAAACACCGGTCACAAACACTCTCAACATAGTAGAAAACCGGTTAAAAGCAGACAGAACCCTGAAAAAACGTACAAAACTTACAGCACAGGACATAACAAAACTATTACATTTCATTTCCATGTCCACATATTTCCAATACAGAGGTACAATCTATAGACAAAAAGAGGGATTTGCAATGGGGGACCCGCTATCTGCCACTCTATGCAACTTTTTTATGGAGGATCTGGAAACCCGAGCCATAGAAACAGCACCGGATGACTGCAAACCTATCTTCTGGAAAAGATATGTTGATGACATTCTTGAAATAACCAAAACAGGCCACACACAACAACTCACGGATCATCTAAACTCCATAGACAAAACAGGCAACATCAGATTCACACACGAAGAGGAAACGGACAAGACAATAACATTTCTGGACCTAAAAATACACCACACAGAAGAAGGGAACATCAGAATTACAACATACAGAAAACCTATCTTCTCTGGACATCTGAACATCCCATCGCACACAAAATGTCAGTAATCAGAACACTATACGACCGAGCACAGAGCATCACGGAGGAGAAAGACAGACAGGAGGAGGAACAACACATCCAACAGGCATTAAAAAACTGCCAATATCCACCGTGGGCAATTCGAAAAGGAAAATCACAGACACAAAAAAAGGAAAGAAACAAACAAACAAGAAAAAACACAGAAAAAACAAACCGGGGCTTTGTCACATTACCATACATAAAAGGAGTTACAGAACGCATCCAACGATCCATGAGGAAATACCACATCAACACCCCGGTCAAACCATACAAGAACCTCCGACAGCTGCTAGTTCACCCCAAAGATAAAATACAACTGGACAATAAATGCAATATCATATACGAAATCCCTTGCCGTTCATGCAATAAAGTCTATATTGGTGAAACGGGCAGATGCTTCCACACTCGCAGGAAAGAACACCAATTAGAATGTGAAAAAGAAACAACAAAAAGACTCACAAGATCCGAAAAAGAAAAAGCACACCAAGAAAACTTAAAATCAGCCATTTCAGACCACTGCAAACGAAAAAATCATATTATGAATTGGGAAGAGGCCAGAGTCATTCGCGCTGAAGACAATAGATACCAGCGGTGGATTTTAGAAGCAGTGGAGATACGTAAGCGGGCGCAGAGGACCATGAACCGGGATGAGGGAGCGTACGCGCTGTCACACCTGGAGCGCAGTCCTGGGGCAGCGACCTGACAGCAGGAGGCGTGGACTACCTGTCAAATTGGGCGGGACGTTCACGCCTCCATAGAGTAACATCAGCTGATAAGGCACGTCACCACTCGATATCTGGTGACTGTTTTGAAGAAGGCGGAAGTGTTCGCCGAAACTGTCAACAAGCGAGGTAACATACTTAAAAATACGTGTCTTAAGAAACGAACTTAAAAGAATAGTTATAATTATCAGACATAATGAATTTTCACTACATAGACATCATCAGACCTTAAAATCTATGATGCGTGCTTACTGTGTTCAGTTCCCCAGTGATTGGGATTGTGAAATGCCATTTTTACTCTTTGCCATTCGAGATTCTGTAAATGACTCAACAGGGTTTACTCCCTTTGAATTGGTCTATGGCCATGAGGTCCGGGGTCCCTTGAAGATGGTGAAGGAACAGTTCCTAGACAGCCAGGAGGAGGGCAGTTTATTGCAGTATGTTTCTCATTTCAAGGAGCGCTTAGTGGCTGCATGTGAGGCGGCACGGGACAATTTAGAGGTTGCTCGTGATCAGATGAAGCGTCAATATGACGAAAGCAGCGGCTCGATCTTTTTCAGTGGGAGATATGGTCTTGGTATTGAAGCCAATGCGAGGCAGCTTGAGTGCAGCATTTGCTGGGCCATACAGGGTTGCAAAGAAGGTAGGAGATCGCAACTATGTGATTAACACTCCTGAGGGTAGGAGGAAGACGAGGCTCTGTCATGTTAACCTCTTGAGGCCGTATCATGGCCGGGTAGCTCCGGTTATGATAACGTGTCTCTAGTCTTGAGGGGGAGAGGGAGGATGATATGGCCGGTGTGGAGCCTGTGACTGCTCACCTATGTAATGTGGTGGCATTGAGTGAGTTAGAAGAAAATCTTGGTCATTTGTCTTCTGAGCAGAGGGCAGATGTGTGTAAACTGTTTAGTGAATTTGGTGCAGTTTTTAGGGATCATCCTGGTCTTACCACATTGGCTGTGCATGATGTTGAGGTCAGTGAGGCAGACCCAATAAAGCAACATCCTTATAGGTTGTCTCCTTTGAAACTGTCTCATGTTAAGGAAGAACTGGCTTATATGGAAGAGATTGGGGCAGTGGAACCAGGGCAGAGCGATTGGAGTTCGCCGGTGGTGCTAGTGCCAAAACCGGATAAGTCATGGCGACTGTGTATAGACTATCGGAAAGTGAATCAGGTGACAAGAACTGATGCCTTTCCAATCCCTCGACTTGAGGATTGCATTGACCGTATAGGCCAAGCACAGTTTGTATCTAAACTAGATTTACTTAAGGGATACTGGCAGGCCCCATTGTCTGCCCGAGCAAAAGAGATCTCTGCCTTTGTCACGCCTGATGGGTTGTATGTCTGTAATGTCCTCCCTTTTGGGATGAAGAACGCGCCCGCAACCTTCCAAAGGTTGATGGGTAAGGTGACAGCTGGCCTGAGTAATGTAGTTGTGTACATAGATGATGCGGTGGTACATAGCAATACATGGGCTGAACATCTGGAGCATTTACGACAGCTATTGCAACGCTTACAACAGGCAGGGCTGGTAGCCAATCTTGTGAAATGTGAGATTGGGAAGGGTCAGGTGACCTATCTGGGCCATTTGGTGGGACAGGGGAAGGTTCTGCCAAGGCGGGCTAAGATTCAGGCCATCCTAGATCTGCCCGTACCTAAGACACGACGTGAGGTCATGCAGGTTTTGGGAATGTGTGGCTTTTATAGGCGTTTCGTTCCCAATTTTGCGATAGTGGCTGAACCTCTGACCAATCTCCTGAGGAAAGGGGTGAAGTTTCTTTGGAACAGTGGGTGTGACAGGGCGTTTAATCAGATTAAGGCCATCCTCTCTTGTGAACCCGTGTTGGTAGCCCCAGATTTTGGTAAACCATTCAAGCTAGCAGTGGATGTATGTGATGTTGGCATAGGGGCAGTGCTGATACAGGCAGACGCAGCAGGCCTGGATAAGCCGGTAGCTTATTATTCAAAGAAGTTAAGCAGGCACCAAAAAGCATATTTTACCATTGAGAAAGAAGCACTGGCTCTGGTGTTAGCTGTCCAACATTTTGAAATCTATTTGTCTGGGTCCAATGGTGACGTTGAGGTTTTCACTGACCACAACCCTCTCACTTTCTTGGCCAAGTTCAGGACTTCAAATCAGAGGGTGTTCAGGTGGGGCCTGCTGCTCCAACCGTATAACTTGGTGGTCAAGCATATTGCTGGCAGAAATAATGTAGTTGCTGATGCACTATCGCGATTGCAACCAATGGATGACACCTGAAGGGTAAAGCAGAGTTGCAGTTTTGGTTACAAGGGTTGGGCTATTAGGCCTAGGTTGTCAGCATAATGCTGATTTTTAAGATGTGTGTGAAGAAAGAAGAAAAAAGAGAAAATATATGAAAGATGAAAAGGAAAAAAAATGTTTTTTTTTGTTTAAGGGGGGAGGGATGTTAGGATGTTAGTAGTAGTTGCATTTTAGACACTACACTTTCATGAACACATCCTATCCACTAGGGGGCACTGGCTTGTCGTGACTGCGGGTTTCGGCTGGCTAGGCCTAGATAAGCCTGTGAACAGGTGTTAAGAGGGAGGATTTTGTTTGGACTGGGGAGGCCTCTCGGTGAGAGGCTACTGAAGCAGCTACCTGTCGTCTTTGCATGAATTGTGGATTAACGCCCTGCCTCTGGAATTTCGTATTATTTTTGGATTGCACGTTTTCTTTTGTGTATTTTATTTTTCGGGGTTTTTCCCCAAATGAACGTGGAGGGGAGTTGGAGAGGAGTGATTCCGAGCGCGAACTCTCCGTCCACGTGAGGCAACGTTTGGGCTGGCGGCCTGGCGCAGGTACCGGTAAGTCTGTGCCCCTTTTGGACATTCCACTTAGTATTATACACGCTGACTATCACGTTATTGCACACATTTAGGTTAGGGGGCTTAGGTGGGTATCTAGCTTCCTAACAATATCGAATGCTAATTTGTGGCCTTTACAGTCCACCAAAGCACAATTACCATGACGAAGATCTAATGGGCTATTTGGTTGGCTTTGTTGACTCAGTGTTGGAAAAAACACCCTGAAATAGTCGTGGTATGTGACGGTGATCTCAATCGATTGGATTTGCAAGAACTAAAGGCTTTGTCAGGGTGGGACATTATGGTTGATTTCCCCACGAGGGGCGATGCTATTCTTGACAACTGCCTAACCAACCGCCCGGAACTTTTTGGAAAAGCTTATCCCATTCACATGCTAATAAAAACCGATCACAAAGGCTTTGTTTTGCCAGCGGGTCGTAAACTGAAGCCCATTCGTCGTAAAGTGCTAGTGCGTGACTGTAGAGAACACCGCAAGTGAGCGCTGTATCTTGCATTGGCGGATATGGACTGGGGAGATGTTACCGAGGCAACAAACATAAATGAGGCAGTCGGTCGGCTTGAAGAAGAGTCGCTCACTGATGGATAAATATATGCCATTTAGATCTGTGCGTATGTCATCACGTGACCCTGCTTGGATGACTCCTCTCGTAAGATCAATGTTTAGAGCAAAATCAAGAATCTCTTTCTCTCTCCAAACAATGAAGAACGCCTTAAAGTGATTAATAGCAGAATTTCGGAAGTAATTAGCCAGAACCGGAGAAACCCTTCTACAATCTTAGGGAGCTGAGAGTGGTGGAAAAATGTAGACTTTATTTCTCAGCGCCGTAACTCGACCTACGTTGCTCTGGATGAACATACCATGGACCGTCTTAATGATTTATTTTGGGCAACTCTGCTGTGATGCGACCAATCGACATGCAAATTGCCGATGATGTGGAGGTTCCCGAATTATCTGAGAGAATGGTCTGGAATGCTCTTAGGAAATTAAAGAAAACTGCTACTGGCCTGGATGAGATCCCGTTCTGGATCTGGAAAGACTTTTCGGAAATTTTTACACCTGTTATTTCTAAATTTTGGAACTTATCACTGTCAACGTACGAATGGCCTGAGTCCTGGAAGAGAGCTAACATCAACCCGCTACACAAGTTGGATATCCCGAAGGAGGACAAAGATTACAGAGGCATTAATGTAACACCTGTTATTGCGAGGGCCTTTGAAAAGGTTGTGTTTGAGAACTTCGCCAGGAAAACGGTCAAAGCTAGCCTTAGCCCCTCTCGGTTCGCATACCGACAAGGAGGTAACTGTACCAATGCGCTGATCACCATCCAGCACCAGGTATGTAAATACCTGGATGACATTGACTGCAGAGCCGTTAGAGTTTTTACAATGGACTTCAGCGAGGCCTTTGACTGTGTTAAGCATAATCTTTTGTCAAACAAACTCAAACAGTTAGCGCTTAGCCCATACATAATCAATTGGTATCACAGTTTTCTTTTTGGTAGGCAACAAAGAATCTTCTCTAGCAATCAGTTGCAATTGGAAGTCTGTAAACAAAGGGACTACTCAGGGCAGTGTCAGCGGACCGCACCTTTTTAACATTTTCCTTAATGATCTTGACATGCATTATAATGGTAATCCTATACTTTTCAAATACGCAGATGATTCTACTATAGTGTCTCCCGTTTATAACAAAGCAGACCCTTCTATAAATTTAGTCAATTTGTTTCTTAGATGGTCTAATGAGAATCAGACGTCATGTAACACTAGTAAATGTAAGGAACTAATAGTGCGGAAGAAATGTAATAATTATGTATATCAGCCTGTTAGTGATATCCCACAATGCAGTAGCTTACCTTTATTAGGAGTTACATTACAGAGTGATTTTAAATTTACATTACACACAAAGACTAAATTGACTAAGGCTACATCCACACGACAACGGCAACGAGATGTTATTTAAAAATATATCGCGTCCAAATGGGCAACAATCGGTAAAATATCAGGTACATATGGCAACGCAACGCTTGCTGAAAACGATGCAATACACATGCCACACCTCTAGGGTCGCTGTAAGACGGTCCCTTCGGAGACACCAGAACAATAGAAGTAGTAAGGACGCATGCGCATAAACTATTATGCGCGAGACTTCATATTAGCCACAAAGTCAGGAAAATCTGTTCGGAAAATTACATTATAATGACCAAATACAATGAAAAGTATTTTTCCAGTCTCACCTGTGAAAGGTAATCCCATGTGATCTCGTTTGGACGGTAAACCTGTTGGTACAGTTAAACGCAGCTAATCTTTATTCTCCGCTTTGACCTCTCCAAAATGGCAGCGAGGATGACGTATGATTCTACGCGGAAGGCGGCGTCTTTAATGGTCCGGAATAAATTGAATGATACACGTTGATGGATTAATTTGTTGTTTCTCACCTGTGAAAGGTAATCCCATATGATCTCGTTTGGACGGTAAACCTGTTGGTACAGTTAAACGCAGCTAATCTTTATTCTCCGCTTTGACCTCTCCAATATGGCGGCGAGGATGACGTATGATTCTACGCGGAAGGCGGCGTCTTTAATGGTCCGGAATAAATTGAATGCTACACGTTGATGGATTAATTTGTTGTTTCTCACCTGTGAAAGGTAATCCCATATGATCTCGTTTGGACGGTAAACCTGTTGGTACAGTTAAACGCAGCACATGAATCTTTATTCTCCGCTTTGACCTGTCCAATATGGCGACGAGGATGACGCATGATTCTACGCGGAAGGCGGCGTCTTTAATGGTCCGGAATAAATTGAATGATACACGTTGATGGATTAATTTCTTCTATGCCCTTTTTGAGGAATGTATTGTAGGACTTAAACCCACATCTGAAGAGGTGAGATCGCTCCTTTTTTTCCCCTATTTTTGCTGGCGGGATTGACTCTGCCCTAAGGGCAGAGTCTCTCTCTCTCTCTCTCTCTCTCTCTCTCTCTCACTTTGCACCATTACACAATAAATATTCACAGTGAAAATACTTTGTAAGCGCGTTTCATGAACCAAATTATAGGATTTGTTGACAACTCGCATCGCATCGCAATGAGAAGATCATTGGCACTACTGGTGTTAAGAATCAGACCATTTCATAAATGAATATTTTGCTGTAGAGCTGCAGTGTTTGTACAATTGCATGTTTTTGCTTCACTATTACTGTCACTATTCTGCTTCTTGCATTACTACTGTGAACTAACACTGAACATAATAATAATAATAATATCCAAGCTCGTGTTTCACTCTCACTAGTGCTCTGTAAGGCTTTTTCCTGGTGATATTCGTTACACTTCTACCCGGCGTGAAGCACTCACAGTCATGTGGTTGTGACGTCATCGTAAACAAATCCGTTCTACTCATCCAGACGACTTCACAACGGCAACGTTGCCAGATCTTTCCACTCTGGAACCCGTTCTCAAAAAGATTGCGTTTTGGGCACCCAAAACGCCGGTGCCATGTGGATGCCAGGCCTAAACGATAAGCAATTGTATTGGAGTCACCTGAATCCGTTGCCGTGTGGACAGGGCCTAAGGCGAACAAATGTCTGCATGTATTAAGAACGCTTAGAAAGGAACAGTGTACTCAATTAGAAATTGATTATTTTTATCTCTTGTTTTGCCTTGTTTTACATATGCCTTACCTGTTTATGGTGCGTATGAATCTAGTCTTAATGTAGTTCAAAATTTTCTAGGATAGATGTCATAAGCGCCGCTTCATATCGTAGCCTATCGGTATTAAAACTTTTTTAGCAAAACAAGATTGTAAAATAGACAAGAAAGCACTGTCGACTGATAATCATCCACTTAAGCCTTATCTCCCCGTCAAAAAAAAAAGCAAATATAATCTCCGTGGAGCAAGATATGTAATGCCTAATGTAAATACTGATCGTTTTAAAAATACCTTTGTAAATAGGCTACTTTTTAAACATTTAGCTTAACTTGGTATACGTACAAGGTTTTTTTTCTTTTTTCTTATATGCTTATGTACCTTAAGATATGTATTTTTATCCTTTGACAATAAAGACGAAAAGAAAAAAAAAAATTAGCAGGTGCCCTTGTTCTGCATTATTATAAAACTTAGTGTGTTTCATCACTCAGCACATACATACATACATACACATAGAGAAAAGCGAATTTCTGCCGTAGCTCGACTGAAATCGAAGTTCTAAATGGCATGGAAACACCTTAGCACTGCCCCTTCCGGAAGTGACGAGACCCCAAGCGGGAAACACAACAGCCTCGGTCGGCATGACACTTCACCTTAGCCGCCACTTTATTAGGAACACCTGTGTCTGGGCATATGTACACCCATTTCCAATGAGTTGGTAAGTTATTATTATTTTTTTTTTTTAAAGATATTTTTTTGGGCTTTTTGCACCTTTATTGGATAGGACAGTGTAGAGACAGGAAATGAGCGGGAGAGAGAGAGAGACGGGAAGGGATCGGGAAATGACCTCAGGCCGGAATCGAACCCGGGTCGCCCGCATTCATGGTATGGCGCCTTAACCACCTGAGCCACGACGCCCATGTTAGCAGGCTAACAGTTAAAATGTTCACCATTACAGATCAACTTCAACTTAGTGGCCATTTTATTAGGAACACTTCTGTTCATACATACAAACACTTCTTGTGAACACGGAACTGATAACTTTGTTTATACTCTTGAATAGCTCTTCTTCATGACGACAACCGAAAGTGTACCAACACGATGGGGCGTGTAGCGCCACCTGTGGCTCGGGTGCACAATGCACCTCACTCAATAGCTCGATTTCCTTGTGTGCATGTAGGATTGGATTTCTCTGGCACCCCTGCTGGGACCCTTAGCTCAATTACCGACAGCAGCTCGATTTGGATGTGCATGTAAACGCACTGACTGAGTTACTCACCGCAGTGTCTCCAGTTTACACTCGTGTTTCTTCAGTAGATCACAGAGCTTCTCCACTCCTGAGTCTCCCAGTTCACACCCACTCAGATCCAGCGCTCTGATGTGTGATGGATTTGTACAGAGAGCTGAAGCCAAAGCAGTGCAGGATTTCTCACTGACGCTGTACCTCAGTCTGCAGAAAGGAAATAGCATAAAGTGTTCTCATACAATAAGGGAGTATTGTTCAATGGTTACATTGACCCCAGAACACACACACACACACTTATTGAAGCTGCATGCTGCTTTTGTTCACTTATTTGGACCTTATGCCAATCATCCGTCCATTATCTGTAACTACTTATCCTGTGCAGGGTTGCGGGTGGGCTGGAGCCTATCCCAGCTGACTATGGGTGAGAGGCGGGGTTCACCCTGGATAAGTCACCAGATCATCGCGGGGCTGACACACAGAGACACACAACCATTCACGCTCACATTCACACCTACAGTCAATTTAGAGCCACCAGTTATCCTTTTTTTTTTTCAAGGTTTCTTTATTGATTTTTCCAAGAGAAAATACAAAAGGTATAGGATATGTCCAAAGCACAATAAGTGATGCAATTTGTGGAGCTGACATTAGGAATGATACCACACCTTGATTATAAAGCAGCAGATCAACGATAAAAGAACAAACCCTACCTTGCCCCCCCCCCCCCCCACCCACCAACCATATATGGTACACAGTTTAACACAAAATAACCAAAACATGACATGAATAAATAAATTAATAATAATAATAAATCTATAATAAAACCTAGATAAAATAAATAATAAAAAAAACACAAAACAAACAAAAAAAAAAACAGCAATAACAAGTACATACACAAAGCCTGCAACCTTGAAAATATATTACCACAGTAGTCTATTGTCTGTAAAGTGTACTCACAGTTCTAGTTTGTCACAGAGGGGAGGTTCAACTCGTCAGTGTAGTCAGACAAATATCCCCACGTTTTAGTGAACTTGCGGGTAGAGCCCTTCATGCTCCATTTTATTTTTTCTATTTTCATAAAATAAAGGATATCTTTAATCAGGGAACTGAATGAAGGGGTGTTAGGAGACTTCCACCTCAGCAGAATTAGACGCCTTGCTACTAGAGTGATAAATGCAACAAAATCAGCTTTATATGAGGATAGGGAGATTGTAGAGGGAAGAACACCAAACAACGCAGTAAATGGAGAAGGAGGAATTGTTTGTTCGAATACGTATGACAAGATATCAAATACCTTGGACCAGTATTCAAATAGTTTGGGACAGAACCAGAGTGTATGTGCCAGTGTCGCAGGTGCTGAGTGACACCGCTCACATGTGGGGTCAATGTCAGGAAAAAAACGGTTCAATTTAACCCTAGTCCAGTGAACCCGGTGGACAATCTTACATTGAATGACGCCATGTTTAGCACATATTGATGATGAATGTACTCATTGCAAGATTAATTCCCATTCGACATCTGGGATCTCCTCTCCAAGATCCTCCTCCCATTGAGTCTTAATTGGATTGAGAGTGACAGGTCGTAAGGCATACATTCTATTATAAATAGAGGATATCATTCCCCTCACATTAGGAAGAGGTATTACAAGGGAGTCAATGGGGTTAGCAGATGGCACATTAGGGAAATTGGGATATAAGGATTTCACAAAGCTGCGTATCTGTAAATATCTAAAGAAATGTGATACAGGTAAGGAATATTTTTCAGACAATTGTTGAAATGATGCAAATACCCCATCTATATACAGATCCTTTAAAGATTTGATACTTAACCTAGACCATAAGGACCATGCTCCATCAATCAGTGAAGGTGGAAAAACTAAATTTGAAGTGAGAGGAGAGAGGATGGAAATATCACACAGATTGAAATGCTTTCTGAACTGGTTCCAAATTCTCATTGAGGTTTTAACACATATTTTTAGTGTATGGAGAGACAGAGAAAATCTGAGAGGGGAATACAATAAGGCCTTCAAAGAAGTGGGTTTACATGATAAAGCTTCCATCTGAAGCCAGGTAGGCTGTGGACTGAGAGTGTCTAAATGCAACCAGAGGTGCAAGGTTCTAATATTGGCAGCCCAATAATAGTACTGTAAATTAGGCAATGCCATGCCTCCAAGTCTCTTAGGCCTTTGGAGGAGCGCTTTACGAATTCTGGGTGTTTTTCCATTCCAGATAAATTCTGTTATTACGTTCTCAATCTTACGAAAAAATGTTTGCGGGAGGAATATGGGGATGGTCTGGAAAAGATAGGAGAACTTAGGTAGGGTGTTCATTTTAACAGAATTAATTCTAGCTGGCAGTGATAGGGGTAAAATTGACCACCTTTCAAAGTCATTTTGTACACGGGATAGCAAACTTGCAAAATTAAACTTAAACAAGTCCTGAAACTTTTCTGTGACCTGCACTCCCAGATAAGTAAATCTGTGATTTGCTATCTTAAATGGAAAAGTGTGAGTAGGATATGCTCGAGCTGCAGCATTTATAGGGAAAAACTCACTCTTACTAAGATTTAATTTGTAGCCTGATATAGAGCCAAATGCTGTGAGGGACTGAAGTGCAGCAGGTATGGATGTGGAGATGTTTGACACATAAAGCAGAAGATCGTCAGCATAAAGTGACACCTTATGTTCTATACCTGATCTAGACACGCCCGCAATATCTTGGTTGGATCTAAGGAGGATAGCTAGAGGTTCAATTGCTATAGCGAACAAAAGTGGGCTTAAAGGGCATCCTTGTCGAGTGGAACGGTGTAGGCGGAAGTATTCAGAGAAGTTATTATTAGTCCTGACAGAGGCCTTTGGAGCAGAGTATAACAACTGAACCCAGGTGGTAAATTTTTGTCCAAGACCAAATTGTTGCAAAGTGTGAAACAGGTACGGCCAGCCCACTCTGTCAAATGCTTTCAGAGCATCAAGAGAAATCAGGGCTTCGGTGGTGGTGGATGAGGGTTGACTATAAATAATATTATAAAGGCGCCTTAGATTATAAAATGAATGCCTATGTCTAATGAACCCTGTCTGATCTGGGGATATGATGGTCGGCAGTATAGGGTCTAAGCGAAGTGCTAACAGTTTAGAAAGTAGCTTTAGGTCCACATTCAACAAGCTGATGGGCCGATATGAGGCACAGTCCAGTGGGTCTTTGTTTTTTTTAAGAATCAAAGATATAGTGGCATGATTAAGAGTGGGTGGGAGAGTATGGTTTTCAAAAGATTCATTGTACATATCAACAAGCAAAGGGGCCAATAATGGAAAAAATGCTCTATAAAATTCTACTGGGTAGCCGTCAGGCCCTGGACATTTACCGCCCTGCATTGAAGCCATTGCAATCTTAAGTTCTTCCACAGATAGAGGTTGGTCTAAACTACTAGCCGCCTCCTCAACCACCTTTGGAATGTCCAAAGAATCAAAAAAGAGATCAAATTCAGAAGAATCTGGTGTGTGCTCTGGAGTGTATAGCAAGCTGTAGTAATCCTTAAAGCAATCATTAATTTCTTTTGGGTCCGTTGTTAGCCCTATAGGGGTCCTAATTTGGAGTATTTGGTGGGAAGATGCTTCTTTTTTGAGTTGGAGCGCAAGCAGCCATCCTGCCTTATCACCCTGTTCATAATACTTACATTTAGACCTAAATAGCATTTCTTCCTCCCTCTGTGTAGAACAAATGTCAAAGTTTGCTTGTAAGGTAAGGCGTTCTTTATATAAATCAGGGGAAGGATTGGCTGCATATAGCCTGTCAGTTTCCCCAATTTTCGCTATCAGCTTAGACAGTTCGTCCTCTCTTGTTCTCCTCTCAAATGCAGTATATGAAATAATATTCCCTCTGAGATATGCTTTCAATGTCTCCCAAAGAGTGGATGCAGAGATATCAGGAGTTTTATTAATTTCTACAAACATTTCAATCTGTGCAGATATAAACTGGAGAAATTTTTCACTAGATAACAAGCGCGTGTTTAATCGCCAAGGAGGATGAGTAGAGTTAAGTCCCTGAAAGGCTATTGTTAAAGAAATTGGTGCATGGTCTGATATTACTATGGGATTGTAGGTTACAGATTTGACAGAGGGCAGTAAACTATTTTGTATTAAAAAGTAGTCAATACGTGTAAATGTCCGGTGGACAGGAGAGAAAAATGAATATTGTTTACTATTTGGATACAGAAAGCACCATGGATCAGATATGTGAAGTTCCTCCATAATGGATTTAATTAATTGTGCAGATCTGGATGAGGAGTGTGTTTTGGTTGAGGATCTATCAAGGGCTGGGTTGATCCAGCAGTTAAAGTCCCCTCCAAGAATGAGAGAATGTGTTGCAACATCTGTGAGCTTAGAGAAAAAAGTTTTGAAAAAATTATGATCGTCCCAATTAGGCCCATAAATATTTGCAAGAATAAGTGGAGTATTATGTATTTTGCCAGTGACAACAACATACCTCCCATTTGGATCTGCTAGAACATTAGAACAGATAAAAGGGACTGACTTGTGTATGAGAATAGCTGTACCCCTCGCCTTGGCCTGAAATTTTGAGTGATATATTTGACCTATCCATTTTTTTCTCAATCTAATATGGTCCACCACTTTTAGATGTGTCTCTTGTAAATAAACTATATGTGCCCCTAATTTACGAAGATGACCCAGAACTTTGTTACGTTTCATTGGTGCATTTAGACCCCTGCAATTCCAGCTGACAAAATTAAGCTCATTCCTATTGAACTGTTGCATATGACATGTTTGATAAGGCATTGGAAAGTAGGCTACTGCAGGTTGTCAACAAGTGAAAAAAATATTTAAGCAGGCATAAAGAAAAACAAAAACACACAAGATTAAAGAATAAAGGAAAACACAAACAAAAAAATGTTAAAATACACCCCTCCCTTGCTAAAGCGTCAACTGAACATGACGCGCGCTTACCCCCCCTTAAACTCGACGAACAAACTGAAGCAGCACAATTGCTCATGCTCACTCCAGGGCCGCCTACGTGCCGCAGAGGCCAGTGACTTCACTTAAATGGGTAATTCAAACAAGTGGCAAATAAGAACCATAACAGCATTTCAGAATATAGACTGAGTTATGACAAACCAGATAACGAAGAAAATAGTTCACTCGGTTATTTCCTCACCATCGGCAGTATTATCTGTGTCGGGTAGTCCAAGGGGTTTAATGGACTTGATAAACTCCTCCGCGGCCGAGGGGTCGTCGAATTTGTGCAAAGTTCCATCAGGCAGCGTTATTTTCAGCAGGGCTGGAAACACCAGCCTGAATTTCACCTCCTTGATGGAACGAAGCAGGCGTTTTGCCTCCCTGAACTCTCCGCGTTTGTTGGCCACAGCAGCTGTGTAGTCAGGGAAAAGCAGCACTCTCCTGTCTTGGTAGACGACTGGGGAAAGCTTTCCGGCCCTGCGTAGAATCCGGTCCCGATCTTGATAGTAGTGTAGGCGAATGATGAACGGTCTGGGAGGATCATCTTTCTTGGGCTTCTGGCGTAAACTGCGGTGCGCTCTGTCCACGATGGGTTTATGGTCGAGTTTGAAAATATCCTGCAACAGTCCAGAGACAAATTCGGTCGGGTTTGGGCCCTCCACATTCTCCGGTATTCCAACCAGTCTAACATTATTTCTTCTCGAACGCCCCTCCAGATCCTCGCATTTAGCAGTCAGCTGCGACACTTGCATTTTCAGAGTTTGCACGACATTCTCCAACTCGCTTAAGCGATCACCCTGGTCTGAAGCAGCATGTTCCAACTCCCTGATAGTGCCCTCGTGTGTGTCCACTTTCTGTTGCAATGGTGTTATCGCACTTCTCAGTTCGGTTCTTACTGTTGCAATCTCCGATCTCAGTTCAGTGGACAGCGAGTCGATTTTACCACATATGTCGTCCCTGATAGCATTCATCATCTCCTGTAGCAAGCTAGCATCCACCTCGCCGACTTGTGAAGGGCTCTTTTTGGATTTCCCCGAATCTTTCTGTTGTGAAGTAGCCATAACTCAGTCGAGTGATCTCTAAACTTGTTAATAATACGATAGAAATAGCTGTACAGTCGAATATTCCGCCGAAATAAGTTACAAATATGTTACATAGCCTCAGAGCACTGAAGCACACGTCCTACATGTTCCGTGTCCGCGTGCGCCCCCCCGAGCCACCAGTTATCCTAACCTGCATGTCTTTGGACTGTGGGGGAAACCGGAGCACCCGGAAGAAACCCACTGATGCCCCTTTTCCACCAAAGCAGTTCCAGGGCTGGTTCGGGGCCAGTGCTTAGTTTGGAACCGGGTTTTCTGTTTCCACTGACAAAGAACTGGCTCTGGGGCCAGAAAAAACGGTTCCAGGCTAGCACCAACTCTCTGCTGGGCCAGAGGAAAGAACCGCTTATGTCAGCGGGGGGGTTGTTAAGACCACCAACAACAGCAAGACCGCGAAAGGTCACTATTTTTAAGCGACGAGAAGCAGCAGCTGTACAAACGCAAAGTCATCCATTATTGTTATTGTTGCTGCTTCTTCTTCTCCGTGTTGTTGTTGCTTCGATGTTTGCGCCAAGGTTTATGCAAACGCAGCAACGTAACTGACGTATACAGCGACGTAATGAAGTGGCTCCCCTTAGCACCCCGAGCAATGGAAAAGCAAACTGGTTCTCAGCTGGCTCGCAAGTTGAACGAGTTGTGAACCAGCACCAGCACTGGCCCCGAACCAGCCCTGGAACTGATTTGGTGGAAAAGGGGTAACAGACATGGGGAGAACATGCAAACTCCACACAGAAAGGCCACATCAACCACAGGGCTCAAACCCAGAACCTTCTTGCTGTGAGGCGACAGTGCTAACCACTACACCAGGGGTTCTCAACCTTTTCTACTTTCAGGCCCACCTATTCATATTTGTAACGAGTCGGGGCCCATTAAAAAAAAGATCCCCAATTATTTTGGCTCATCTATTCTCTTAGAATCTAATAATCTACTGTAAAGTGTATTAATGGAACACAACAACATCACTCCCTGTTACAGATGGGAGCTCAGGAATTCAATAAATGCAGTAAAAACAAACTGTTTCTGTCAGGTACGCGAGAGAGGCGGATGTATGTGCAGAAGTGTTCAGTTTAATACAGTGCAATATATACACAAAGTGCAGAAAACACACACAAAGGCAAACAGTCCAAAACGGCAGGCAAGATCAGAAACATGAAAACGGGTAAAGGGTCGGTCGAGGCGGAAACAGTACATCAAAGGCACAACGAGACCGAGAACAAGGCACAAGAATCAAGAAACCAGGAAAACAAGAACACGGGAAGAAAGGCTCGGTAATGTGTATGTAATGTAGTGTAATACTTCGCGATGCTACTGCATCAGTGCAGTCCTTAAATAGCCAAACAGAGAGTTCGCTAATTGAGTTCAGGTGCGTCTTGTTCATGGCGCGCGTGCTGGAGCTCACTCGGTGCTCACACAGCCCGAGGCGTGCCTTCAGGTGCACACGCCACAGCGCACAGGACTGACAGTTTTTAATTGTAGGTGTTGTATTTAAAACTGTATGGATGTGCCAGAAGCCAAACCCATGCATGCAGGTCATTCTCAGACCAAAGGGATTAATGATCCAAAAGTGGAGTCTGGTCCATTAACACAAGAACTCATTGCCATGTTTGTGTTCAGCAAACAAGCACGTTATTAAAACCAAGAAGTGGATATAGAACCCACTCAATGGGATTAGATCCTTACACGCTAACAAAGAAGGATTTTTCCTACGAGTTGGAAAATTATCCATCCGTTGAGTTCCCCGACATCTCAGACTACCTGCTGCTGCAGACATCGTTCTACACGGACACACAGATGAAAACCTGGAAGATCCTGGAGGAGAACAACTTTTTATATGTGGCTGGGTAAAAGATCTGGGGATCAGGACACTACACGATAGACGGCGGTAGACGGATCTAAGTGCAGGAAGAGTGTTTATTAGCAGGCGTGATATTTAAGTCAAGTCAAGTTTATTTTTATAGCGCTTTTAACAAACAGACATTGTCGCAAAGCAGCTTCACGGAAAATTAAAGACTTTAAACATGAGCAAATTTTATCCCGAATCTATCCCCAATGATCAAGCCTGTGGCAACGGTGGTGAGGAAAAACTCAGATGACATGAGGAAGAAACCTTGAGAGGAACCGGACTCAACAGGGAACCCATCCTCATCTGGGTGATAACAGAAAGCATGAGTATAAATAACTCACTTCTATAACTGTGTCCTATAGAGTCACAAAGTATAACTGTGGAACCAGGAAATTCATTATAGTTTAAACAGGAAGTCTGTGTTGTTGAAGTTATAAACTGTTCATTGATGGAAACTTGAGTGCAAAACTGTTCATGACATCTGCAGCCCTAAAGTTAGCAAGTCAACTGAAGTCCTCAGATATAAATGCATTACTGTAAGAGTCCAGAGCGTCTTCCAAGTGTTGTGTGTTTTTTTTCTTTGTTTTTAAAGCAAAACAGAAAGGGTATTTAAACAGCGTTATAAACATGGCTAGAAACAAATTGGACAGTGATGATGACAATACTTCGCAAAGCCTCTGTGAGAACAGCTTCCGTATCTGTGCGTGCTGATTGCACTCAAATCAGCGTCAGGTGTTCCCCATAACGACTGGGTCCCAATCACGCGCACAACGCGCTCCGTGAGTGCACGCGGCCGCTCGAGCTGCACCAGGCTTAAGTGCACAAACGCGTGACAGTCAAGTGTTCACCGACTGTGTGACCACAACTTTTAGCTCGCGTGTATGTCGCCATCAAAATGCCTCATTTTCATCAATAACCCGTCGCAAAGCACCGCGAGCTGTAGTGTGACCGTAGCTTAATGAGGTGGATGTGACGTCAGATTCAACCCAGCAACTGTACCCTAAAGATTAAAAATTAGCTTTAACTTGAAAAAAAATTCACAGCCCACTAGATGGCGCTTCGCGGCCCACTAATGCGCTGCAGCCCGGTGGTTGAGAAACACTGCACTCCACCACCGTGCCGCGCCTTATGCCAATCACTAGACTGATAATTCAGTGTATTTTGTGAGCTGCTGTGACTTTTCTTATTTGTAAGATAGAAGTGGAAAGGATGGAATGATGAAGTAAATATAAATAAAATGTAAATATTATTTTGGGTAATATTAGCCTCTTTTAAAACTGTTAAAAATAGCGACAGTTTTTAAACTAAGTTTTCACCGTCTGTTCAGTATTAGTGCTGACAGATGTTTACATCTGTTTACTAGTGCTGAGCCAGTGTGTGTTACTGTCAGAAAACTTGTGTTGAATTACAGGATGGTTTTCTTTAATGTACCGTCCATTGCAGGGCTCCATGCACACACACTTTTACACACTCATTCACACCTAAAGGGCAGTTTATCTTCACCAGTCCCCCCACTAGCAGGCGCCCTTGTTCTGCATTATTATAAAACTTCGTGTGTTTCATCACTGAGTTACTCACCGCAGTGTCTCCAGTTTACACTCGTGTTTCTTCAGTAGATCACAGAGCTTCTCCACTCCTGAGTCTCCCAGTTCACACCCACTCAGATCCAGCTCTCTGATGTGTGATGGATTTGTACAGAGAGCTGAAGCCAAAGCAGTGCAGGATTTCTCACTGACGCTGTTCCTCAGTCTGCAGAAAGGAAACGGCATTTAGTCCATCAGGACAGAAAAAAAGAAAAAGAGACCCGAGTTGAAAATTGTTCATAAATTTTAAAAATTCTGATTTCCTTTTATCCAAGTGTTCTCATGTACACTGAAGTTGCATTTCGACTACAACCGCGCTGAACCGTGCTGGCTGGAAATGGGTGGACACATTGGGTGGAGTTAGCGAAAGTGGGTGGACGTCAGGTGATGTCGTTAAGCGGCGCAAACAGTGACATCAGTGAGCTTTTAAGCGGTAGTCTCACAACCCAAATAGTAAACAATAAACATGGAGGACATGGAGTTGTTAGTGTTGCTGGTCTTGGTGCTGTGGCTTGTTGTCACCGACAACGCCAACAGATACTGGCAAGAGCGTATAGATGAGGCGAGGCGCATAAGGCTTCAGAAATTCTCGTAATTCGTAATTATTCTTCTTCCGGGTTTGCGGTGTTTACAGATCCCAGCGTGCTCGCGGGGCGTGTGTGGGCATGTGAGGACACTCCTCCTCACCAATCAGTGCACAGGGGAGTGTCTGCTCACGCCCCCAGCCTCACTCGGCACGGTTTGGCTCGCTTCAGCCCCACTCCAAAACGGTGCGAGTTTTAGGGGCTAAGCAGGGCTGAAGCGAGCTGAGTCGTGCTGTTCTTTGGTAGTCGAAACGCGAGCCGTGTTGGGCTGAAGTGAGCTGAAGCGAGCTGAAAAAGGGTAGTGGAAAAGGGCCATAAGAGAGTATTGTTCAGTGATTACATTGACCCCAGAACACACACACACTAATTGTGCTGCCTTTTGTGAACTTATTTGGACCTTATGCCTGTTACATGACAATAAGACCCTCTTCAAAAGTTTTATTGACACGTTTTAATGGCAGGAAAGATGGCTACAGGCTAGAGGAGAGGAGGTGGTGTCGAGAGACTGGAAACATTTAACATCATAATCCTAATCTTAATAAACTCCAATATACAATGAAATTAACTTTATTCACATAAGGGGTCGGCAGTTCTGGTTTTCGAACAGCAATGGCGGCTTTTCGTTTGACTTTAATGGTCCTTGTCATATTTACAAGTTTGTACAGTCTTTCTTCACTCAGTAAGAAAAGGATTTGCTCTGAAGGTGATAGAAGCTTCATAGATCACAGAAGGATACGATTGATGAGTGATTGTGACCGTGATGATGTGATATCATGGCTGAAGAAATCGCTGCTAGGGACGCTGATCTTTGGTGGCAACATTGACTTCCGCCATGACAGAAGAAAACGTAAACAAACCATATCGACGCGAAGTGTCGATTCTTGCTGGTACTGTTTTGTTTTATTGCTGCTGTTGTCTGGCGATGTTGAAATTCATCCAGGCCCAGCAAATGCTGTGTACCCATGTGGGATATGTGAAAGGAATGTACGTGACAATCAAGCGGCAATCTGCTGCGACTCTTGTGATACCTGGACACATAGAAAGTGTATCGATATGCCACTCTCTGTCTACCGCCGGCTTGGGGAAACGGACCAGGAATGGCTTTGTGACAGGTGTGTACTCCCCCCGTTCTCCCGTTCATTCTTTGATGACAGCTCTAATTTTATATCAGATGGGAAATGCAGATCACCACTTGATGATCCGGACTCATCATTTGGTGTCAATCTAACCTACCAGCATCTACGATCCAAGGGAGTTATCTTTGTTCATCTTAATGTACGGAGTCTGCTTCCAAAGATTGAGGAAATACGCGCACTCGCTGGCAATACAAAGATCGCTGCGATAGGCATCACCGAAACATGGCTTGACTCTTCAGTGAGTGACTCAGAGGTAGAAGTGCCAGGTTTTGTCATCGTTCGACAGGATCGCAACCGCGAAGGTGGTGGTGTATGCCTTTATATTCGCAATGACTTTGCTTTTAATCCTAGAAAGGACATTGGTTGTGGTCTTGAATCTGTATGGGTTGATTTGTTCCTACCAAAATGTAAACCAGTCTTACTGGGTGTGTGTTATCGTCCTCCCAAGCAATTAGATTTTTACAGTGTTCTGGAACAACAATGTTTAGAATGTTCTAACTTTAACGACTCTGAGTGTGTCATAATGGGTGATTTTAACACAGATTACAAAGTGTTCGATACCAGTGGCTCACAACTGCACGAGTCTCTCAGTCATTTTATTCGGATGTTAGATTTGACCCAACTGATCTCCGAGCCTACAAGGATAACTAGTACCACGGTGACAGTTCTTGACCTTATGCTTGTGTCCGATCCTAGCAAATATAGTAGACATGGTGTTTTAGATTTCTGTGTCAGTGATCACTTATTAACCTACTGTATACGTAAATCAGTAAAACTGCCTGTTAATGAACATCGTGGTATAAAAACTAGATCACTCAAAAGATACAGTAAGGAGAATTTTATAACCAAACTCCAAGAGGTTGACTGGCAAAATGTGTTGTCATGTGAATATGTACATGAATCCTGGCACCGATTCAAAACTAATTTCTTGAGTGTTGTTGATAGCCTTGCTCCTTTGAAATACATTCGAATCAAATATAGAAGTGAGCCATGGATGACTGGAGAAATTCTGGATTTAATAAATGAGAGAGATTATACTTTTTGCAAATTCAAGAAATGTAAATCTCAAGAAAGACAAGAAGTGTACAAAGAATATATAAAACTTCGAAACCTGGTAACTTACAGAAAAAAAGAGGCCAAATCTGAGTATATAGGTAATAAAGTATCAGAACTTAATAATCAACCAAAAAAGCTATGGAATGTACTCAAAAGTCTAGGAACATCATCGAAAACATCAAACAATACATGTAATGTTGGTTTAGATATTGATGGTGACATATGCTTTGACAAATCAAAGGTGTCAAATTGTTTTAATAATTTCTTTACTACTGTCGCCTCAAAACTGGTAGATTGTTTGCCAGAATGTAGTGGAAAATATGGTAAACTACATGTAAATTCTTATTATAATTCACTAGGTGTGCCTGAAAACGGTTTCTCTCTCCAATGTGTCACGGAAGAAACGGTCCTCAATCTGTTGTCAAAACTTGAAGTTGGTAAGGCAACTGGTCTTGACCAGTTGTCTCCTAGGTTTCTCAAAGATGGTGCTACGGTCATTGTTGCCCCCCTGACTCATATTCTAAATTTGTCTTTATCAACAGGAGATATACCAGCAGACCTCAAATCTGCCAGGGTTACTCCTCTTTATAAGAAAGGTAACAAGCTCGAAGCTAGTAACTACAGACCTGTTTCAATCCTGAGCACAGTATCTAAATTACTAGAGAGGGTTGTCTACGATCAGCTAGACGCGTACCTCCGAGCTAATAAGCTCCTTTATCAATTTCAGTCTGGCTTCAGATCTACCTATTCCACTAATACTTGTCTTGTTCACCTGACTGACTATATTAAACAGGAGCAAGACAAAGGCCATTACATAGGCATGGCCCTTCTTGATCTTCAGAAGGCATTTGACACGGTAGATCACAGAATAATGATAGATACAGTGGGGCAAAAAAGTATTTAGTCAGTCACCAATTGTGCAAGTTCTCCCACTTAAAAAGATGAGAGAGGCCTGCGATTTTCATCACAGGTACACTTGAACTATGAGAGACAAAATGAGAAAAAAAAAAATCCAGAAAATCACATTGTCTGATTTTTAAAGAATTTATTTGCAAATTATGGTGGAAAATAAGTATTTGGTCAATAACAAAAGTTCATCTCAATACTTTGTTATATACCCTTTGTTGGCAATGACAGAGGTCAAACGTTTTCTGCAAGTCTTCACAAGGTTTTCACACACTGTTGCTGGTATTTTGGCCTATTCCTCCATGCAGATCTCCTCTAGAGCAGTGATGTTTTGGGGCTGTCACTGGGCAAGACGGACTTTCAACTCCCTCCAAAGATTTTCTATAGGGTTGAGATCTGGAGACTGGCTAGGCCACTCCAGGACCTTGAAATGCTTCTTACGAAGCCACTCCTTTGTTGCCCGGGCGGTGTGTTTGGGATCATTGTCATGCTGAAAGACCCAGCCACGTTTCATCTTCAATGCCCTTGCTGATGGAAGGAGGTTTTCACTCAAAATCTCACGATACATGGCCCCATTCATTCTTTCCTTTACACGGATCAGTCGTCCTGGTCCCTTTGCAGAAAAACAGCCCCAAAGCATGATGTTTCCACCCCCATGCTTCACAGTAGGTATGGTGTTCTTTGGATGCAACTCAGCATTCTTTCTCCTCCAAACACGACAAGTTGAGCTTTTACCAAAAAGTTCTATTTTGGTTTCATCTGACCATATGACATTCTCCCAATCCTCTTCTGGATCATCCAAATGCTCTCTAGCAAACTTCAGATGGGCCTGGACATGTACTGGCTTAAGCAGGGGAACACGTCTGGCACTGCAGGATTTGAGTCCCTGGCGGCGTAGTGTGTTACTGATGGTAGCCTTTGTTACTTTGGTCCCAGCTCTCTGCAGGTCATTTGCTAGGTCCCCCCATGTGGTTCTGGGATTTTTGCTCACCATTCTTGTGATCATTTTGACCCCACGGGGTGAGATCTTGCGTGGAGACCCAGATCGAGGGAGATTATCAGTGGTCTTGTATGTCTTCCATTTTCTAATAATTGCTCCCACAGTTGATTTCTTCACACCAAGCTGCTTACCTATTGCAGATTCAGTCTTCCCAGCCTGGTGCAGGTCTACAATTTTGTTTCTGGTGTCCTTTGACAGCTCTTTGGTCTTGGCCATAGTGGAGTTTGGAGTGTGACTGTTTGAGGTTGTGGACAGGTGTCTTTTATACTGATAACGAGTTCAAACAGGTGCCATTAATACAGGTAACGAGTGGAGGACAGAGGAGCCTCTTAAAGAAGAAGTTTCAGGTCTGTGAGAGCCAGAAATCTTGCTTGTTTGTAGGTGACCAAATACTTATTTTACCGAGGAATTTACCAATTAATTCATTAAAAATCCTACAATGTGATTTCCTGGATTCTTTCCCCCCCATTCTGTCTCTCATAGTTGAAGTGTACCTATGATGAAAATTACAGGCCTCTCTCATCTTTTTAAGTGGGAGAACTTGCACAATTGGTGGCTGACTGAATACTTTTTTGCCCCACTGTAAGTTAGAAGCCATTGGATTACAGCGTCCAGCCCTTAACTGGTTCCAGTCGTATCTTCATGATCGCAAACAGATGGTGGAAGTGGGTGGAACACTGTCTTCGTTTGCAGACATTACTTGTGGTGTTCCCCAAGGGTCCATACTAGGCCCTCTTTTGTTTTTGATATATGTTAATGACATTCCATCATCAGTCACCTGCAAATTGCTTCTGTACGCAGATGACTCTGCCCTGATTGTCTCGGGCAAATCATGTATTGACATTCAAGAATCCCTGTCTACAGAGCTGGAATCAGTTAGAGAATGTCTGGTAGACAACAAGCTGTCCCTACATTTGGGAAAAACTGAGTCAATACTTTTTGGCTCAAAACAGAAGTTGCACCAGTGCAACTCAATAGAGGTGCAATGTGCTGGAAAAACATTGACATGCTCTTCCTATGTCAAGTACCTAGGAGTTGACCTGGACCAATCCTTATCTGGAGACAGGACTGTAAAGAACATTATTGGCCGGTCAAATGCTAAGCTCAAGTTTCTGTATAGGCAAGCTAAAAATATTAACCTTGAAACTAAAAAGTTCCTAGTGTCTGCTCTCATCCAGAGCCATTTTGATTATGCCAGCGCATCTTGGTACACTGGCCTCACTTAGAAGCACAGGAACAGGCTGCAGTGTACCCAGAACAAAATAATTCGGTATCTTTTGAATGCACCAGCCAGAACCCATATTGGGGCACAGGAATTTGAACAGGTCCGTATGCTGCCAGTTGAGCTAAGAGTCCATCAACTAAAGTTAAATATGGTCCATAGCATCATCCATCATCAGGCACCAGACTATCTCATCTCATTATCTCTAGCCGCTTTATCCTTCTACAGGGTCGCAGGCAAGCTGGAGCCTATCCCAGCTGACTACGGGCGAAAGGCGGGGTACACCCTGGACAAGTCGCCAGGTCATCACAGGGCTGACACATAGACACAGACAACCATTCACACTCACATTCACACCTACGGTCAATTTAGAGTCACCAGTTAACCTAACCTGCATGTCTTTGGACTGTGGGGGAAACCGGAGCACCCGGAGGAAACCCACGCGGACACAGGGAAAACATGCAAACTCCGCACAGAAAGGCCCTCGCCGGCCATGGGGCTCGAACCTGGACCTTCTTATTGTGAGGCGACAGCGCTAACCACTACACCACCGTGCCGCCGCACCAGACTATCTCAATGATAATTTTATCAATATTAACCAGGTTCACAATATCAATACCAGATCCAGTAACAATGCTCTGCACGTTCCACATGTAAAATCATTTGGAAAAACATCATTTTACTACTCAGCAATCAAAATTTGGAATCGACTCCCCAACAATATTAAAAGTATTCAGAACAAGTCCAGTTTCAAACTGTCAGTGAAGAATAACTTTTTTAATGGTCTTACACAGCAAGAAAATAACACCTTTTTATTTTACTAATTTTTTTTCTAGTCAAAATTCTTATTACTGTTCTGTTGTCTGTATAGCTTTTCCCCTTTTTTCACTGTTGTTTAGTTGATCTTATCATATTTCTATCTATAAAAACGTTTGTTATTAATATTATTATTCATATTACTTTATACTTTTTTATTATCATTCATATTACTTTATTTTTTGTTTATTGTCTGCTGTCAGTCAGATTATTTCTATTTTCATTATGTTTTTGCTGTCTTTCTTAATTAGGATGCAGTGCTGCAGCACAGCAACCTATGGGCTCCCCTAGGGGAGCCCATAGGTTGCAGTGCAAAGCACTGCAACTATTGTTCTACGTATTTCTTCTTCTTCTTCTTCTTCCTACGCAAATATTGATTTCGAATAACTCAATAACCGTACGTCGCACACAGACAAACAATATATCAAAACGTGCGGCTCGATCGGACTCGCTATGCTATTACTTTTCTCTATAGAATACGCCCCAAAAAACCCCATTCATTTCTATGGAATTAATTGAAAAAAAAGCACTTTTTCAAACATCCGCTGCTCTGGCATGCTTTCACCTAGAGACGTGATTCAAAGTCTAAAACGTAGGAAAACTTCTCCTCTGTGCATCTGGCATTCAACTTTTCTGCTAGGTTCTACACTTTCGGATCAGTCCCGGCTCAAACGCCATGTGGGTTCCGGGAGAAAATCCGGCTTTTGAATGGGTGTCTATTGCGTTACACACCAGTGCACCTCGTTACGTCAGAGTGGAGAGAGGTTGAAAAAAAAGGGTCAAACTTTCTCGCTTAAACTGTGTTTTCAGCCACAAATTTTACTCTACAGACATGATTTTCTCAAAAGTAGTAGTAAAACTTGTCCTGATTCACACAATGTGTCTACCTAAACGATAGGATTTACAGTTTTTGAATGAGAAGCCTCAAACTGAGAAGAGGGCAGCCGAGAGGCTTCATTGACACCCATTATAAACGTGAAAGAAAAGTCACTCATTTTTAACTCGTTCTAGTGTCGTCATTTTTAACACTACAGACAAAAAATTACATCAGTTGATTCAGGAGACCCTTCTAGCGCTCACTGTGAAAGAATTTTGTGAATAGCTGCTTTCATTCACGAGTTATTTGTCGTTGTTCGAGGCCTGGTCCTTAGCAAAATACAGCAGACACCTGACAAAATCTTGTGTGTCTTAACCTGCTCAGGCCCGTCACCATGCCGACTGGCTTCAGTAAGGGAGCAGAGAGGGGAGGGGGGCGGCTGTCTCAAGCACACACATAAATCATGGCATTGTAGCTTCATAGCAGGTCACACAACCGTACGTCGCACACAGACAAACAATATATCAAAACGTGCGGCTCGATCGGACTCGCTATGCTATTACTTTTCTCTGCAGAATACGATTTTTTCGCGACGTAGTCGCGAAAAAAATCGCCCAAAAAAACCCCATTCATTTCTATGGAATTAATTGGAAAAAAAAGCACTTTTTCAACGTTTTTCAAACGTCCGCTGCTCTGGCATGCTTTCACCTAGAGACATGATTCAAACTCTAAAACGTAGGAAAACTTCTCCTCTGTGGATCTGGCATTCAACTTTTCTGCTAGGTTTTACACTTTCGGATCAGTCCCGGCTCAAACGCCATGTGGGTTCCGGGAGAAAATCCGGCTTTTGAATGGGTGTCTATTGCGTTACACACCAGTGCACCTCGTTAACTCAGAGTGTAGGCGGCTTCAAAAAAAAGCTCAAACTTTCTCGCTTAAACTGTGTTTTCAGCCACAAATTTCACTCTACAGACATGATTTTCTCAAAAGTAGTAGGAAAACTTGTCCTGATTCACACAATGTGTCTAACTAAAGGATAGGATTTACAGTTTTTGAATGAGAAGCCTCAAACTGAGAAGAGGGCAGCCGACAGGCCTCACCTTAGCCGCCCACTTTATTAGGAACACTTATGTTCGTACATACAAACTACAAACACTCTTCTTAGAGTTTATTTTATTTTTAAAAGGGACAGTGCACAAATTTAAACATTATCCTTGTGGTAAGGACAGATGTCTGTCCCAGGTTATAGCAGTACATGCTAATTTCCGCCTGTAGTCACTTTGTTTATACTCTTGAATAGCTCTTCTTCATGACGGCTGCTGTGTCAAGCACACACACAATCATTGCATTGAAACATCATAGCAGGTCACACATTCACGGCCAGCAAACATGCGTGACCGAATTGCTTCGCGCACTGCATCCTCTCACAATTTCCCCCGGGGAATTGTCCGGTCTAGTATTATTATTTGCTATTATATTATTTTATCATCATCTAATCATCATTTAATATTTACTATCAATATATACAACATTTTACTTTATAATTGTTATCCATAGGTACTAGTCATACTTTTTGAAATCAAATTTTATAATCAAATTCCAGTCTAGTCTATACAATACATTTTCATTGTCTACTAGTTTAGTCAATTTAAGTCAATTTATTATTATTATTATTATTATTATTATTATTATTATTATTGTGGTTGTTATTATTTTCACCATTTACATAGTACAGTGAGTCAATAGTAAGTCAAATCATAACGTTGCCATTGCTGTTTTATGTGTTTTAATGGGACCACAATGGAAATAAGTGCTTGCGCTTTCTTGTGTAATCCTGATTTTAATGTATTTTGTACTTCATTTTACATTATGATCGAATAAAATCAAATCAACCTCCATCTTCCTCCCCTCGAACGACCACATCCACTCCTTTCACAATACGAGTTTCACCTTTGTCATTCAGTGTAAGGAAACATATGTGAACATATACAGCTTTAGCAAATTAAATACAACAACAACTTCTGGCTGCTCCTGATTAGGGGTCGCCACAGCAGATCTTTCGTCTCCATTGCTCCCTGTCTTCCGCATCCTTCTCTACCACACCTGCCACTTTCATGTCCTCGCTTTGGCCTTCCTCGTTTTTGTTTGCCTGGCAGCTCCATCCTCAACATTCTCCTTCCCACATGCTCTGCATCTCTTCTCAGGATGTGCCCATACCATCTCAGTCTCATCTCTCTTAGCTTCATTCCCAAGCTCTCCACATGTGCTGTCCCTCTAATGTACTCGTTCCTTATCCTGTCCAACCTTGTCACTCCCATCGCAAACCTTAACATCCTCAACTCCGCCACGTCCAACTTTGCCTCCTGTCTCTTCGTTAAGGGTACGTCTCCAATCCATACATCACAGCTGGTCTCACTACTGTCTTATACATACCTTTCACTTTTGCTGGAACTTTCCGATCACAAATGACTCCTGAAATCCTTCTCCAACTGCTCCACCCTGCCTGCACTCTCTTTCTCACCTCACTATCGCAGCCCTCATTTTCCTGCACAGTTGACCCCAGGTACTTGAATTCACCAACTTTCTTTACGTCTACTCCTTGCATCCTCACTACACTCTCATCCCCATTCTCACTGATGCACATGTATTCTGTTTTGCTCCTGCTCACCTTCATTCCTCTTCATTCCAATGCATACCTCCATTTCTCCAAACCCAACTCAACCTCCTTTCTACTTTCACCACATATCACAATATCATCCGCAAACATCATGTTCCATGGTGACTCTTGCCTCACTTCATCCGTCAAGCTATCCATCACTCTGGCAAACAAGAAAGGACTCAAAGCAGATCCTTGATGGAGTCCCACCTGCACCTTGAACCATTCAGTCGTTCCAACCGCACACCTCACTGCTGTTTCACTGTTCTCATACATGTCTTGCACCACTCTGATATACTTCTCATTCACGCCACACTTTCTCATACAATACCATAACTCATCTCTCGGCACTCTATCGTATGCCTTCTCCAGGTCTACAAACACACAATGTAGCTTTCTCTGGCCTTCCCTGTACTTCTCCATTAACATTCTTAAAGCAAATATTGCATCTGACGTGCTCTTCCTTGGCATAAACCCGTACTGCTGTTCACAGATTGCTACCTTTCTTCTCAATCTCGCCTCCAATACCCTTTCCCATATCTTCATGGTGTGGCTCATCAATTTTATCCCTCTCTCAAGTATCAAGTCAACTTTATTGTCAAATATGCTATACATGCTCGACATACAGCACAGATGAAATATCAGTCCTCTCTGACCCACGGTGCAAATTGGCAATGCAATAAATAAAAACAGAATAACTGAAAAAAACCAAACAATATAAACAGTATAAACACTCTAGATAGGAACTACACATACTAAACACTCAAACAATATAAACAGTATAAATAAACAGTATAAACACTAGATAAGAACAAGACAGACTAAACACTCAAACAGACAATATAAACACTCTAGATATTAACTAGACTAAACACACACACACACACACACACACACACACACAAATTGGTACAAATAACCAAACAGTCAAGGGCACTTGAGGTACAGCAGGTAAACATGAAATAAGCAGAATAAACAAACTAGCAGCCGTTAAGGTGAGGTAGTGCGGAATAGTGCAAATGAGCGAAGTAAAGTGAGATGTGCGGTCCCTGAGTTCAGTGTGTTAATGAACGATGAGATGTATGTATATATGTGTGTGTGTGTTGGGGGGGGGGGGGAACTGTGAGGATGACATGTCAGATGCTGAAGGGGGGTGTGCGGGCAGAATCTGTGGCAGGGGGCAGAGGGGGGAGGAGGGGCAGAACAGGGAGGGAGTTGAGCCTCCTGACCGCCTGGTGAAAGAAACTGTTCTTGAGCCTGCTGGTTTTGGCCCGGAGACTCCGCAGTCTCCTCCCCGACGGCAGCAGGCTGAAGAGGCTGTGAGATGGGTGGGTGGGGTCACCTGCAATCCTGATGGCTTTGCGGGTGAGGCGGGAGTTATAAATATCCATTAGAGAAGGGAGAGAGACACCAATGATCTTCTCAGCTGCTCTCATGATGCGCTGCAGAGTCTTGCAGCAGGACACGGTGCAGGCGCCGTACCACACGGTGATGCAGCTGGTCAGGATGTTCTCGATGGTGCCTCTGTAGAATGTGTGCATGATGGGGGCCGGGGCTCTTGCTCTCCTCAGTTTGCGGAGGAAGTACAGACGCTGTTGGGCTTTTTTGGCCAGTGATGCGGTGTTGTTGCTCCAGGACAGGTCTTCAGAGATGTGCACACCCAGCAACTTGGTGCTACTCACCCTCTCCACTGCAGCACCATCGATAGATAGTGGAGCATGCTGGCTGTGCTCTCTCCTGAAGTCCACAACAATCTCCTTCATCTTCTCCACGTTCAGACGGAGATTGTTGTCCTTGCACCACATGGCCAAGCGGCTCACCTCACTCCTGTAGATTGTCTCCGCCATTGCTGATGAGACCCACCACAGTCGTGTCATCCGCAAACTTAATGAAGATATTTGAGCTGGATGTTGGTGTGCAGTCGTGGGTCAGCAAAGTGAAGAGGAGGGGGCTCAGCACACATCCTTGGGGGGCCCCCGTGTTTAGTGTGATGGTGCTGGAGGAGTTGCTGCCGACCCGTACAGTCTGTGGTCTCCCTGTCAGGAAGTCCAGCAGCCAGTTGCACAGGGAGGTGTTGAGTCTCAGCTGATCCAGTTTGTGAATGAGTTGCTGAGGAATGATTGTGTGGAATGCTGAGCTAAAGTCTATGAACAGCATTCTGACATACGAGTCTTTTGTCTCTAGGTGGGTGAGGGCTGAGTGGAGGGCAGTGGAGATGGCGTCATCGGTCGAACGGTTGGATTGATATGCAAACTGGAAAGGATCCAGGGTGGGGGGGGAGGGCAGACTTGATATGCCTCATGACTAGCTGCTAGAAGCACTTCATGAGGATGGGAGTGAGTGCGACAGGGCGGTAGTCACTGAAGCAGGAGGGAGACTGCTTCTTCGGGACCGGGATGATGGTGGTGGCTTTGAGGCACGTGGGGACAACAGCCTGGCTCAACGAGATGTTGAAGATGTCTGTAAAGACATCTGTGAGCTCCTCGGCACAGTCTCTCAGGACACGACCAGGAATGTTATCAGGACCCAAAGCTTTTCGTGCATTTGTCATCCTGAGAGCTCTCCTCACGCTGTCTGGGGACAGCGTCAACACCTAGTCACCGGGAGGTGGTGGGGTCTTCTGTGCCGTGGTGCTGTTGTCTGCCTCAAAGCGAGCGAAGAAGTCGTTCAACTGATTCAGCAGAGACGTGGAGTTGTCACAGGTCTGTGGCGAGGGCTTGTAGTCTGTGATGGTCTGAATCCCCTGCCACAGGTTCCTGGTGTCTCTGCTGTCGTTGAAATGGTCAGCACTGTGCCTGGAATACTGTCTCTTGGCCACCCTGATACCTCGTGACAGATTGGCCCTAGCTGTCCTCAGCCCCACCTCGTCCCCAGCTCTGAAGGCGGCGTTCCGAGCCCACAGGAGCCTATAGACTTCCCCTGTCAGCCATGGCTTCTGATTGGCCCGAATGGAGACGGTTCTGGTGACCGTAACGTCATTCATGCACTTCCTCATGTAGGCAGTGACAGTCTCCGTGTATTCCTGGAGATCTGTGGTGTTGTTGTAGGTGGCCGCCTGTCTAAACATGCTCCAGTCAGTGGTGGAAAAACAGTCCTGGAGTGCCTCTGAGGACCCCTCTGGCCACACACGTATCTGCTTTTTAGCTGGTTTGGTGACTTTAACCAGCGGCCTGTATGCTGGCATTAGCATAACAGTGGAGTGATCTGAGGCCCCAAGGTGGGGGAGGAGTAGGGCTTTGTAGGCGTCTTTATGCATGGTGTAAACATTGTCCAGAATATTGTTTCCACGTGTGGGAAAGTTGATATGTCCATAGAGTTTTGGAAATACGCTTTTGGGGTTTGCATGGTTGAAATCCCCAGCCAGGATGAGGAAAGCATCTGGGTGGGCTGTCTGCTGCTCACTGATGTGCTGATAGAGTTCATTCAGTGCTTCACTCCTGTTGTTATGGAGCACTTGCATATGACGTCACAGCCGATCCAGATTGTGACAGACGCCATCTTGTCGGTCAAACGCCATATTTCCGCCTTCTACTTCTGCTTCTACTTCTACCTTTTCTTCTGGAAAACCCTACTATATACAATTCTACTACAACGGCTGCGGCTACAAGCTCTCCCTACCTGTGCACGGTTTATATGTTTTTTGTGTGTATTTTTGCGTGTTGTTCGTCTGTATCGGACTTCAACATCCACTACAACCGTATGGACTTACTGGACATTGGTTTCCAGCAGAAAATGACGGTTTGTAGCGATTTCCATCGCATGCACAACATTCCGGACGAGATAGCGAGACCAGCAGGGTCTCCGTGGATTGTTATCGGAAGCACAGCGAAGGAGGCGGCGCCGGGAGCGGAAGCAAAAGCGAGGCTGCAGAGCCGGCCTGTTGACTAAGCTCAGAAAACAGCCACTCAAATCTCCACTGCTAAGCCTCTATCTCTCCAACGCCAGATCCATGGTAAACAAGACGGACGATTTGGAATTACAGCTGGAATTACCTTATTCTATTCTATAATCGGCTGGTCAGTGCTATACTCAATACTTAAGTGACTTACCCGTCCAATGAGGATTGTTATTTTCTTGTTTACAAGATGCCACATCTGAGTCGCTGACAAATCCTGAATTTCTGTAAAGATAACTGTCCAGAGATTTATAAGCACGCAGTGCTTCACCACTGAACAGCGAGGGAAAGTTAATGAGGTAATTATACACGTCTGGGTATTCCGCTGGCAGTTCAAAATCCACTGACACGGTCGTGAAAACTACGTCCAGTAAGCCATAAGTGTCACTAATCTGTAGATCGTTTATTTTAGACATATATCTAGTTATCTGTTCATTAGAAAAATGAGCCCTGTAGTCCGTCGGTTGAAATTGATCCATTCTGTACACGAGTGCAGCAATATTCAGCTGTGTTTTTTACCGACAAGATGGCGGCTGTGTACTTTCCGGTCACGTGACTGCAAGATCTCTATTGGAGCCGGGAGGGATGTATAATGCTACCAGCAGTATGGCTGTAAATTCCCTTGGCAGATAGAATGGCTGGCACTTAATAATCATAAACTCCACCAGTGAGCAGTGTTTGCAGACTACAACAGCATCACGGCACCAGGCATCACTGATGTAAACACAGAGTCCTCCACCACGAGTCTTCCCCCCCTCGATTCGCGCTCTGTCTGACCGGTAGCATGTTAGCCGGGCTAGCTGAATGGCACAGTCCGGGACGCTGTCGTTAAGCCATGTTTCCACAAACGCAAGGACACAACACCCACTCACAGACTTAAAAGATGAGCGGAGCAGGCGGACATAATCCAGCTTGTTGTCCAGCGAGCGTACGTTGGCCAGAGTGATGGTAGGGATAGCCGCTAGCCTATATAGTGAAAATTCATTATGTCTGATAATTATAACTACTCTTTTAAGTTCGTTTCTTAAGACACGTATTTTTAAGTATGTTACCTCGCTTGTTGACAGTTTCGGCGAACACTTCCGCCTTCTTCAAAACAGTCACCAGATGTCGAGTGGTGACGTGCCTTATCAGCTGATGTTACTCTATGGAGGCGTGAACGTCCCGCCCAATTTGACAGGTAGTCCACGCCTCCTGCTGTCAGGTCGCTGCCCCAGGACGGCGCTCCAGGTGTGTGACAGCGCGTACGCTCCCTCATCCCGGTTCATGGTCCTCTGCGCCCGCTTACGTCAAATTGGGCGGGACGTTCACGCCTCCATAGAGTAACATCAGCTGATAAGGCACGTCACCACTCGACATCTGGTGACTGTTTTGAAGAAGGCGGAAGTGTTCGCCGAAACTGTCAACAAGCGAGGTAACATACTTAAAAATACGTGTCTTAAGAAACGAACTTAAAAGAGTAGGCGCTAGCCTAGCTCGGACACCTTCGCGTTTGCCTATCTTCTGCTTCCGCATGTTCCGCCTGTGGTGCTTCCACTGCCGGCTGGATGCAGGAGTGGGGGTCGGTGCTCGGGCAGGCCTCCGGAGCAAACCGTAGCTGCGTAGCACTTCCGCGTCCGCTGGATTTATATCCGTGAATAAAGTTCTGCGGATGTCGAGCAGAAACTCATGGGAGTATGTGCACCTTGAAACTAATGGACGCGACAAAGACGAACAGATACACACTGTTTTAAAACACAAACAACACGAAAACACCGTTCTGTCGGGACAGAGAGGAGCCGCTGCGTGTGTGCGCGCCGCCATCCCTCTGTAATTACTGCAGCTCTGTACATCTCCCTTATTCTTATATACTGGGACAAGCACACACTTTCTCCATTCATTCAGCATTTTCTCATTCTCCAAGATCTTATTAAACAATCTCGTTAGGAACTCCACAGCCGTCTCATCCAAACATCTCCAAGCCTCAATCGGGATACCATCTGGTCCGACTGCTTTCCCAGTTTTCATTCTTTTCATGGCTGCCCTCACCTCATCCTTACTAACCGACTCTGCTTCCTGATTTGCTGTCTCCAACGAATCTGACCTTTTCTCTCTTGGATTCTCCTCATTTCATAAATCCTCAAAGTACTCTTTCCACCTTCTTAATACACTCTCTTTGTTTGTCAGCACATTTCCATTTCCATCTTTCATCACTCTTACCTTTCATCACTCTTAATTAAACACAACAAAAATCATAAACATGCAAAACTGTATGTCTTATATCTGAAAGTTAACGCCAATCACTAGACTGATAATTCAGTGTATTTTGTGAGCTGCTGTGACTTTTCTTATTTGTAAGATAGAAGTGTAAAGGATGGAATGATGAAGTAAATGTAAATAAAATGTAAATATTATTTTGGGTAATATTAGCCTCTTTTAAAACTCTGAAAAATAACGACAGTTTTTAAACCAAGTTTTCACCGTCTGTTCAGTATTGGTGCTGACAGATGTTTACAGCTGTTTACGAGTGCTGAGCCAGTGTGTGTTACTGTCAGAAAACTTGTGTTGAATTACAGTATGGTTTTCTTTAATGTACCGTCCATTGCAGGGCTCCATGCACACACACTTTTACACACTCATTCACACCTAAAGGGCAGTTTATCTTCACCAGTCCCCCCACTAGCAGGCGCCCTTGTTCTGCATTATTATAAAACTTGGTGTGTTTCATCACTGAGTTACTCACCGCAGTGTCTCCAGTTTACACTCGTGTTTCTTCAGTAGATCACAGAGCTTCTCCACTCCTGAGTCTCCCAGTTTACACCAACTCAGATCCAGCTCTCTGATGTGTGATGGATTTGTACAGAGAGCTGAAGCCAAAGCAGTGCAGGATTTCTCACTGACGCTGTTCCACAGTCTGCAGAAAGGAAACGGCATTTAGTCCATCAGGACAGAAAAAAAGAAAAGAGACCTGAGGTGAATTTTTTTTTTTTAAATTCTGATTTCCTTTTATCCAAGTGTTCTCATGTACAGTAAGGGAGTATTGTTCAGTGGTTACATTGCCCTCCAGAAAACACACACACACTTATTGAAGCTGCATGCTGCCTTTTGCTGACTTATTTGGACCTTATGCCAATCACTAGACTGATAATTCAGTGTATTTTGTGAGTGTTAGGGGTCCCAAAAAATGACACTGTGGTCTGGAGTAACATATTTAATGAAATATCATCTGTTGGGAATACACAAAGATGCAACAGGTCAGATAGCGCTCTCATTCACGGACATTCATTCATTGACAACACTTCGTTCTGATGTCAGCTCTTTCATATTGGATTCCATACTAACTGTAAATAATAACATAGGTGTTACTTAACATACAACTGATCATATGCCACATTCTGGTCCCTTACAATAGACAAAATACTGTGTGTGCATTCACTCTCTATGGACATGTATTCCATTAAAAGGAAGTATTTCACCAGTAACCAAATTCAACATCTTACATCAACAATAACAGTCTGCATTTCAATCAATAATCATGTCTCTCTCTACATAGTAAACATGCAGATAAATCTTAGTGTCTACTGGGAGAAGATCTAGTGTGTTTGTGGGTGGGTGCGTAGTGTGTGTGTGTGTGTGTGTGTTCCTGTGCCTGCACGCGCATTTGTAACGTTCCCACCACGGAACAACATTTGTCTTGCTTATTGAGGTATTTCACCTGACGTCACAGGGTCACATGATGCCCCGGTGTCCGCCATTTTGGACGGCAAGCTACATACTAACGCTGCAGACAGAGAGGGAGAACCAGCTTGGAAAAAAATGTGTTACAGACACCTAGAATAGATTAATTTGTCAGTAAGCACTCTATAAATAACCATGGTGTTTGCTTGTTGTGCTGTGGGCTGCCACAACAGACAGGGACAGCGTGCAGGACGCTCCTTTTACCGGTTTCCTACTGACCCAGACAAGAGGGCCAAATGGATTGCAGCTGTGAAGAGACAGGATTGGGAGCCAACAGAGTACTCCAGACTTTGCAGTGATCATTTAATTTCAGGTTAGTTTATCAGTCAACGCAATTTTGATAAAATATATAGCAAAAAGTAAATGGGTCAGTGTTTTAACCCATCTGAGCAGTGAAACAAGGCAGTGTTAATTTGTCTAGGGTTGCATGTAGCAAACATTTTGTTCTCCTGTTTGTCATGTATTATTTTCCTTTTGATGAATAAAGTTTATAAATACTACTTATATCATGTCATAGCCGGAGCTCGCTAGCGCGCCGGGGAGCTCGCTAGCGCGCTGGGGAGCTCGCTGGCGCGCCGGGGAGCTCGCTAGCGCGCTCGGGCGCCGGGGAGCTCGCTGGCGCGCCGGGGAGCTCGCTGGCGCGCCGGGGAGCTCGCTGGCGCGCCGGGGAGCTCGCTAGCGCGCCGGGGAGCTCGCTAGCGCGCCAGAGCTCGCTAGCGCGCCGGGGAGCTTGCTAGCGCGCCGGGGAGCTCGCTAGCGCGCTCGGGCACCGGAGGAGCTCGCTGGCGCGCCGGAGGAGCTCGCTGGCGCGCCGGAGGAGCTCGCTGGCGTGCTCGGGCGCCGGAGCTCGCTAGCGCGCTCGGGCAGCTCGCTAGTGCGCCGGGGAGCTTGCTAGCACGCTTGGGCGCCGGGGGAGCTCGCTGGCGCACCGGGGGAGCTCGCTGGCGCACTCCGGCTATGACATGATACAAGTAGTATTTATAAACTTTATTCATCAAAAGGAAAATAATATTCTATTCAATATTCTCTTCTAATCGCCCAAACCTGTGTATGGCGATGGGTCAGTGAACAATCCTGGTGGAAGCAGGTAAACGTCGTTCTCTAAGCCTGCTAACCTCAATTTTTGCAAATACCTCTCCCTCTGCTCGCCCTGTAAATGCCCTACGTCGCTGGATAGTGAAGGTGTTTTCTGCATCTCGCTCCTTTTTCTTTTATGTTTTTTGTTTGTCGCCTTCCTCGCATTCAAACTGATTCGAGCCGTGACGTCCAAAATGGCAGCATCACATGACTTGGTCACGTGGGTGAAATACCTCAATATTCTTGCCATTCAATTTACATTTCTCACTCAACAGGGAATAACAATAAAATAGATACAGAAATAGTGTGACACACAACACTTTAAAGAACAATCGTGTCTTGGTATATCCTTCCCTCAGCAACCACATACAGACCAGTTCCCTCTACTGTAATGCTTAAATGCTAAGAGTTAGCAATCGCGATTAGCATTAGGCTAGCTAACGTTCGTTCATTCGGGCTGAGGGAAACACAGAACCAAACCCAACTACCTGCACTATTCATTACTAGCATGTTTAGGCTACGGTAAACATATTCATTACCAGCACATTTCACAGTAAACCTCATACATTACATATCCATCTCCAAACTGCATTCCTCATTTAGCTGGCAGGTGATTTTGTACCAAACACTCAGCGGCTTCACTGGTGACCGTTAACTGGCCGCCCTCGCTGCACCACAAACAACTGACAGGAAAACTCATTGCTAATCCCATTACAACCATTACACAGGCCGCTATCTGCGCTCCTATAAGTGTTACTGTTTACAGAATTATGTTTTGAGTGTATTTACCTGTTGGGAATACACAAAGATGCAGCAGGTCAGATAGCGCTCTCATTCACGGACATTCATTCATTGGCAACACTTCGTTCTGACGTCAGCTCTTTGCAAGCTTCCTATGTGTATTCCTATGTGAGAGCGCCATCTGCTGGTGAATTTATTCTCAGCAGGAGTGAATTATATCACTGAAATTTCTATAAAGTGGCAGTTCTATAATATAAATGACATGTGTTCAGTCTTTTCTCTAAATCAAGTCTTTTTCCTATCTGTCAAATCACACTCTGCCACATGAGCTGCTGTGACTTTTCTTATTTGTAAGATAGAAGTGTAAAGGATGGAATGATGATGTAAATGTAAATAAATGTAAATATTATTTTGGGTAATATTAGCCTCTTTTGGGTGGCACGGTGGTGTAGTGGTTAGCGCTGTCGCCTCACAGCAAGAAGGTCCGGGTTCGAGCCCCGTGGCCAGCGAGGGCCTTTCTGTGTGGAGTTTGCATGTTCTCCCCATGTCCGCGTGGGTTTCCTCCGGGTGCTCCGGTTTCCCCCACAGTCCAAAGACATGCAGGTTAGGTTAAAGGTCCCATGGGATGAAATTTTCACTTTCTGAGGTTTTTTAACGTTAAAATGAGTTCCTCTGACCTTCTTAAGTCACCCCAGTGGCTAGAAATTTCATAATGTGTAAACCAAACTATGCCCAACATTTGAGAATGGCGCGTCAAAACGGCGCGTTGATGAGCTCTTCCCTTTACTACGTCAGCAAGGGAGATGATCCCCATGCCCCCCCCCCCCCCCCCCCCCCGGATTCCCACCCACTGTATGGATTGCCCGCCCAGTTGTAGTGAGGAGACCATAGAGGACACAACATGGCATCACCTAAGCGAGCGAAACATGGAAATTGCGCTGTACATGGATGTGACAACACAGAAAAGAGTCTGTTTTTACTGCCGATGGGAGAGCCCCTGAAGACGCAGTGGCTTAATTTTATTTACTTCAATAATACGCCGTCGAGTCTACCTAAGACGGTGTATGTTTGTCGGAAGCATTTTCCTGATGAATGTTTCCACAACTTGGGACAGTACAGGGCAGGTTTTGCACATCAACTGTCACTGAAGCCTGGGTCCGTACCAAGCATCCCTGCCGCATCAGCCACAAACACCGAACAAGTAAGTGTATAACTGTTAAGTCGTTTTGCCGTGTTTTAAAATTGGTGCGTTTGCAATGGCTACATTAGCTGTGCAGCTAACCGCTTCCTGCAGTTAGCCAGGTACTCTGTGCTACCTCTGTTATAATAGCCAATCAAAACAGTTTTTACAAAGACACCCACATTCTTTTTTTTAAGTCACTCATTCATTTTATTTGTTTGTTCAGTAAAAACCCAAACATTTGTTGAATTTATTTTATTTCCTCGCATCGCACCTTAATGACATCAGCGCGCGGTATTTTTCCCTGATTCTGGGCCGGGGTGTCGTGAGTGGCAGAGCAGCTCCATCGACGCGATCAATTGAAAGTCAGCCCTAGATCCAATCTTTTGTCGGGAGCCGAGGTCGCGCGGGCGGCCCTCCAGCGGCACCGGCCGCCCGTGGAGGCAGCGGTTCTCCCAGGGGCGAGTTGGGGGGAGGAAACGGCAAAGTCCCCACTCCTCCATGGTAAAACTGCTCAGTTTTACCATGGGCCTCAGGCTGAAAAAAACGCGACAAAGTCCCAGTTTTACCATGGACTTGAGTTGTACCATTTTTTTTAGACAGGGCGGACGGACCAGGGCATTTGCCCGCCTGGCCGTGCCCGACGAGGAGCGCTCTCGGCCGGCTTGGGAGGCAGACGGCAGCCCCTCTCCCCATGGCACGCCCCCACCCTCTACACTTCCCTGCCTCCATGCTTCTCATTAGCAAAACGACGCACTGGGAAAAGCGCTGAAATGGGGCTTTCTTCCAGGAGGATATATCTACGTTCCGAGGGTTCATTTCGAGAAAGGCTGTGGATATAACATCCGGAAGCCTCCACGATCCCGTTTAAAGCATCAACAAACCACCATGCCATGGGTCCTTTAACTGGTGACTCTAAATTGACCGTAGGTGTGAGTGTGAATGGTTGTCTGTGTCTATGTGTCAGCCCTGTGATGACCTGGCGACTTGTCCAGGGTGTACCCCGCCTTTCGCCCGTAGTCAGCTGGGATAGGATCCAGCTTGCCTGCGACCCTGTAGAACAGGATAAAGCGGCTACAGATAATGAGATGAGATGAGATGAGCCTCTTTTAAAACTGTTAAAAATAACGGCAGTTTTTAAACAAAGTTTTCACCGTCTGTTCAGTATTAGTGCTGACAGATGTTTACAGCTGTTTACTAGTGCTGAGCCAGTGTGTGTTACTGTCAGAAAACTTGTGTTGAATTACAGTATGATTCTCTTTAATGTACCGTTGCTCTATCAAACTGTGCTACCTATCGAGATGTGCTACCCTGCGTCTTTGCGCAGACCCATTTTTTTGAGCTCCGTTTCCACGCCCATCATTTCATGCTACCTTGCAGGAGTGACTTTGCTGGAATCTGAAATGTATATTTCAGAATATGAGAATAGAGTATCAAAACATGCTCCCCATGCTCTGACAGCGCCCTTGGAGGGACTGGAGGTGTAAAAGAGAATGTGTATCTACTGGGAGCATTATTTGATGGAGAATATTGGTAGATCAAAATGTGCTACTTTAAAAATGTCAATCAAAACATGCAAGCCAAGCTCGGACAGTACACGTGACCTGGTTTGTAAAGTAAATAAATATGTAACGTAACTTGTTGTGAGTTATATCTTTAGGAGATGTACAAAAATCATATCAATAATCAACGGGAGCAGTTTTTGACAAAGTAGCATAAATCGATGGACTCTGCTGTCGATTAGCGCTACGTTAGCATTTTTCAGTAGAACACCACAAACCATCAGAACACCGTCCATTGCAGGGCTCCATGCACACACACTTTTACACACTCATTCACACCTAAAGGGCAGTTTATCTTCACCAGTCCCCCCACTAGCAGGCGCCCTTGTTCTGCATTATTATAAAACTTGGTGTGTTTCATCACTGAGTTACTCACCGCAGTGTCTCCAGTTTACACTCGTGTTTCTTCAGTAGATCACAGAGCTTCTCCACTCCTGAGTCTCCCAGTTTGCACTCACTCAGATCCAGCTGTCTGATGTGTGATGGATTTGTACAGAGAGCTGAAGCCAAAGCAGTGCAGGATTTCTCACTGACGCTGTTCCTCAGTCTGCAGAAAGGAAACGGCATTTAGTCCATCAGGACAGAAAAAAAGAAAAGAGACCTGAGATGAAAATTGTTAATAAATTTTTTTAATTCTGATTTCCTTTTATCCAAGTGTTCCCATGTACACTAAGGGAGTATTGTTCAGTGATTACACTGTCCCCCAGAAAACACACACACACACACACACACACACACACACACACACACACACACTTATTGAAGCTGCATGCTGCCTTTTTCTGACTTATTTGGACCTTATGCCAATCACTAGACTGATAATTCAGTGTATTTTTGTGAGCTGCTGTGACTTTTCTTATTTGTAAGATAGAAGTGTAAAGGATGGAATGATGACGTAAATGTAAATAATGTAAATATTATTTTGGGTAATATTAGCCTCTTTTAAAACTGTTAAAAATAACGACAGATTTTAAACTAAGTTTTCACCGTCTGTTCAGTATTAGTGCTGACAGATATTTACAGCTGTTTACATCTGTTTACTAGTGCTGAGCCAGTGTGTGTTACTGTCAGAAAACTTGTGTTGAATTACAGTATGATTCTCTTTAATGTACCGTTGTTCGATCAAACTGTGCTACCTATCGAGATGTGCTACCCTGCGTCTTTGTGCAGGCCCATTTTTTGAGCTCCGTTTCCACGCCCATCATTTCATGCTACCTTGCAGGAGTGACTTTGGTGGAATCTGAAATGTATGTTTCAGAATATGAGAATAGAGTATCAAAACATGCTCCCCATGCTCTGACAGCGCCCTTGGAGGGACTGGAGGTGTAAAATAGAATGTGTGTCTACTGGGAGCATTATTTGATGGAGAATATTGGTAGATCAAAATGTGCTACTTTAAAAATGTCAATCAAAACATGCAAGCCAAGCTCGGACAGTACACGTGACCTGGTTTGTAATGTAAATAAATATGTAATGTAAGTTATATCTTTAGGAGATATACAAAAATCATATCGATAATCAACAGGAGCAGTTTTTGACAAAGTAGCATAAATCGATGGACTCTGCTGTCGATTAGCGCTACGTTAGCATTTTTCAGTAGAACACCACAAACCATCAGAACACCATCCATTGCAGGGCTCCATGCACACACACTTTTACACACTCATTCACTGTCTGTGCAATACTTTTATAATGTGCAATACCTCACTCCATAATGTGAAACGCAACACATTCACCTCAGGACTGTGCACCTTACCTTACCTTGCAATACTTCATAATGTGTAATATTTTATTTTATAATGTGACTCTCTCGTCCTAAATTGAGCGTAGGTGTGAATGTGAGTGTGAATGGTTGTCTGTGTCTATGTGTCAGCCCTGTGATGACCTGGCGACTTGTTCAGGGTGTACCCCGCCTTTCACCCGTAGTCAGCTGGGATAGGCTCCAGCTTGCCTGCGACCCTGTAGAACAGGATAAAGCGGCTAGAGATAATGAGATGAGATGAGTTGAAACTCTCTCATGCAATAATTTATAATGTGACTCTCTCTGTGCAATACTTTATATGTGCAATGAGCAATACCTCACTCCATAATGTGTAACACAACACATACACCTCAGGATGGTGCACCTTACCCCCTTACACCCCCCCCCCTTTTTCCCTTCCTCTCTCTCTCTACATGCTGTTTGCACTGTTATTGGAGATGCTTTAATCTCATTGTACATGTGTATAGTGACAATAAAGGCATTCTATTCTATTCTAAAGGGCAGTTTATCTTCACCAGTCCCCCCACTAGCAGGCGCCCTTGTTCTGCATTATTATAAAACTTGGTGTGTTTCATCACTGAGTTACTCACAGCAGTGTCTCCAGTTTACACTCGTGTTTCTTCAGTAGATCACAGAGCTTCTCCACTCCTGAGTCTCCCAGTTCACACCCACTCAGATGCAGCTGTCTGATGTGTGATGGATTTGTACCGAGAGCTGAAGCCAAAGCAGTGCAGGATTTCTCACTGACGCTGTTCCACAGTCTGCAGAAAGGAAACGGCATTTAGTCCATCAGGACAGAAAAAAAGAAAAGAGACCCGAGTTGAAAATTGTTAATAGATTTTTTAAATTCTGATTTCCTTTTATCCAAGTGTTCTCTCATGTACACTAAGGGAGTATTGTTCAGTGGTTACATTGCCCCCCAGAAACACACACACACACACACACACACACACACACACACACACACACACACACACACAAAAAAAAAAATTGTGCTGCCTTTTGTGAACTTATTTGGACCTTATGCCTGTTACATGACAATAAGACCCTCTTCAAAAGTTTTATTGACACGTTTTAATGGCAACCTCCATCTTCCTCCCCTCGAACGACCACATCCACTTCCGCTCCTTTCACAATACAAGTTTCACCTTTGTCATTCAGTGTAAGGAAACATATGTGAACATATAAAGCTTTAGCAAATTAAATACAACAAAAATCATAAACATGCAAAACATACACTACTGTTCAAAAGTTTGGGGTCACCCAGACAATTTTGTGTTTTCCATGAAAAGTCACACTTTTATTTACCACCATAAGTTGTAAAATGAATAGAAAATATAGTCAAGACATTTTTCTGGCCATTTTGAGCATTTAATTGACCCCACAAATGTGATGCTCCAGAAACTCAATCTGCTCAAAGGAAGGTCAGTTTTATAGCTTCTCTAAAGAGCTAAACTGTTTTCAGCTGTGCTAACATGATTGTACAAGGGTTTTCTAATCATCCATTAGCCTTCTGAGGCAATGAGCAAACACATTGTACTATTAGAACACTGGAGTGATAGTTGCTGGAAATGGGCCTCTATACACCAGGGGTGATTTCTCAGAGACAACAAGGGAAGCCGAGCTTCCCCTAAAATTCTCTCCCCAAACTGAGGCATCTATGACGTTGAATTCTCATTAAAACAATAACTTGCATAACATAATATATGCCCAAGATTGTATTTACATTCATAACTATCCTGTAACTTATTTGAGTGATGTCTGACGAACTTGCAGTTCGCTACAAGAATCACCTTTGCTGCCAGGCTGTAACCAGCGTTGCCAGATGCTGCTGACGTTTTCCAGCCAAAATATGTTCAAAACCCGCCAAAATGCACTTAAAACCGCCCAATCTGGCAACACTGGCTGTAACCTTTCTTATTTCAATGGGCTCTATGGACTGGCAGCTGGGTATCCATTGCAGTCTGAGACGGCTCTGAACAGCCAATTTCGGCTAGTTGTTATTGGTTAAAATCGACAAAATCGTCACTTCCAGGGAAGCCGGGCTTCTCTGGGACTAACGAGACAGTGGGAGGGGCAAGAAGCCGGGCTGATGAAGGATTATTGGAGGTAGTGTTTGAAAGACATGAGGAGGGCGGGCTCTGTACTTCGGCGTCGGCGAGGAACACGGAAGCATGATCAGTCCCTAGCGGATGTCGAGAAAGTGTAGTCGTGTGCCAAAGTGCTGTCCGAATTTCTTTTCATATAAACATTTCTTCTCATTGATGTCTCTGTACATTACTCTGTAAATAAATGTAAATATTACTCGTTGTGCTCAGTTAACTTTCATCCATTCTATCAGTTTGATCATTCGTGAATTCACTTGTTTATTTCATTTGTAGTTCAATCTGGTTGTAGGCTAGCTTGAGCCTTATTGGGATCTGCAGTGCTAGCTGCTAACAGAAATTGGTGAAGTCTCTGGAAAGCACAACCAGCTAGTATGACAGGGTCACAAACCATTTTCTGGAAAAGGAGCGGAGAGCAGAATTTGTGTATAAATAGTGTGCATCATATAATGTTCATGAATCTGAAGTGTGTATATTGTTCAGTAATGCTAAGAGAATGGTGGGCTCTGTGTTATAGGTTATACCTGGGTATAATATTCAAGGTTCTGTGTGTTGCATAGCCTACCTGGTTATGAATTTCCAGACTGTGTTGCAGAAGATGTTCAAGGATGTGTTGCACAGCTGGGTGTTGTGTTAAAGACTCTGTGTTGCATATCAGGGTATGATGTTCAAGGCTCTTCGTTGAATAGCCAGTGATTTTTGGATGTTTGATATTTTTGATTAAGGATATGAGGCACTAGCCTGGCAAGCCAGACTATAACATGAAATGTACAAGCAAAAATACTTTCTGCCACTAGGTAGGGTTGTCTAGTTCACTATGCTAATGGGGCACACCTTTCTATGCTTTGATATCCGGCCTACAGGTTTTACGATGAATGCGTAAAATGGGCTTCCCCTGTTTTAAAAACCAGCAGCCGCCACTGCTATACACCTATGTAGATATTGCACCAAAAACCAGACATTTGCAGCTAGAATAGTCATTTACCACATTAGCAATGTATAGAGTGTATTTCTGATTAGTTTAAAGTGATCTTCATTGAAAAGAACAGTGCTTTTCTTTCAAAAATAAGGACATTTCAAAGTGACCCCAAACTTTTGAATGGTAGTGTATGACATATCTGAAAGTTAACAACGCCAATCACTAGACTGATAATTCAGTGTGTTTTTGTGAGCTGCTGTGACTTTTTTTTTATTTGTAAGATAGAAGTGTAACGGATGGCAGGGGCGTCACTAGGAATTAAGCTTTACAGGGGCACTGCACAATGCACCTTAACGTTCCTGTCCCCAACCTATGCAAAGTGGATAATTCTCATGCTCTCGTGGATGAAGTTATGCGAGGAATAGGTAAACGAGACGGAAAACACATCCCAGTCCCCAAAAAATGTATTGTTGGCATTTGGGCTTTTAATGCATGCTGATGCTAAACGTGTCACCTCAACTCTCACGATTCACGAACTTAGCTGGTTAGTTATGACTGACTAGCACATAGCCTACAACCTTAATCTGACCTCTCTCACCCTCCTCCTCATCTGTCACTGTTTCCCTGCCCCTGTCTCTGCTTCGTGAGAAGAATTGTCTGATATCCATCTGGAAAAGTCATTTAATATCGTTTAATTCAATGTAGTTTAATGGGTTTGTTAGAATATGGTTTGCTTAGTTTTTGTTGCAAAAACTTCGCGCTACCTTACCTCATCCAGAGCCCATTCTCTGACTCATCCAAAGAGTAGACTCATCTCTCCAGTAGGCTAAATGGACTCATGGCACGCCGCATGCACGCTATGTTTACAGTGAGAATCTCCCAGACCAATCAGAAAATTAGTTAGAAAGAAGAGGCGATAGAAGTTTGAAACACACTCTGTCCTACAACTTACAGTCGATAAATGATCTGCCAAAGAAACTAGTTTGTTACGAAAATCTTTCAACATTTTCTTACTGGGGCACAGCTGATTTTTACTGGGGCACGTACCCCAGTAAAAAAGGCCTAGTGACACCCCTGAAGGATGGAATGATGAAGTAAATGAAAATAAAATGTAAATATTATTTTGGGTAATATTAGCCTCTTTTAAAACTGTTAAAAATAACGACAGTTTTTAAACTAAGTTTTCACCGTCTGTTCAGTATTAGTGCTGACAGATGTTTACAGCTGTTTACTAGTGCTGAGCCAGTGTGTGTTACTGTCAGAAAACTTGTGTTGAATTACAGTATGATTCTCTTTAATGTACCGTTGTTCTATCAAACTGTGCTACCTATCGAGATATGCTACCCTGCGTCTTTGCGCAGACCCATTTTTTTGAGCTCCGTTTCCACGCCCATCATTTCATGCTACCTTGCAGGAGTGACTTTGCTGGAATCTGAAATGTATATTTCAGAATATGAGAATAGAGTATCAAAACATGCTCCCCATGCTCTGACAGCGCCCTTGGAGGGACTGGAGGTGTAAAATAGAATGTGTGTCTACTGGGAGCATTATTTGATGGAGAATATTGGTAGATCAAAATGTGCTATTTTAAAAACGTCAATCAAAACATGCAAGCCAAGCTCGGACAGTACACGTGACCTGGTTTGTAATGTAAATAAATATGTAACGTAACTTGTTGTGAGTTATATCTTTAGGAGATATACAAAAATCATACCGATAATCAACGGGAGCAGTTTTTGACAAAGTAGCATAAATCGATGGACTCTGCTGTCGATTAGCGCTACGTTAGCATTTTTCAGTAGAACACCACAAATCATCAGAACACCGTCCATTGCAGGGCTCCATGCACACACTTTTACACACTCATTCACACCTAAAGGGCAGTTTATCTTCACCAGTCCCCCCACTAGCAGGCGCCCTTGTTCTGCATTATTATAAAACTTAGTGTGTTTCATCACTGAGTTACTCACCGCAGTGTCTCCAGTTTACACTCGTGTTTCTTCAGTAGATCACAGAGCTTCTCCACTCCTGAGTCTCCCAGTTTGCACTCACTCAGATCCAGCTGTCTGATGTGTGATGGATTTGTACAGAGAGCTGAAGCCAAAGCAGTGCAGGATTTCTCACTGACGCTCTTCCTCAGTCTGCAGAGGGAGACAGAGAAAAGATATTTAGTCCTTTATTAGAGTGAACTCAACACTGTTACAGTATTAAGGTCAATAACTAAAGAATAAACCACTGTGTGTGCGTGTTATATTTCATTTCTTTCACTCTTTAATTGCTTTTTAATTGCATTCTTGAAGGCCAACGCGAATTTAACCATGAATCGGCGCCGTCAGCGCAGCAGTGAAGTCACCTTCCAGCCGGTGTAGTGTTCATCAGTAGTGTTACCGAAAGCTAATAAAGCAGTCAGTGCTATCGAGACCAAGTAGCACAGGCTAATGACCGAGAAACTAAGATTTCTGTCTCCAGACTCTTCTTCCACACTGCATGCTCACTACAGTATTTTTCACTCAGACTTAAGGATTTATTCCCCTGTGGAATTTACTGAGTGAAAATCAACATCGACAGCTTCACACAACAGAGCGACCTGGCAGCCTGACGCTAATCCCTTACAGAATCCTTTACCCTGTTGCTGTCTGAAGTCCCAGCTCTAATAGTAACGGTTCACCACTGCTTGTAAACATGCGTGAAGAATATCTAATGAAGTTTTGGGAGCCTTTCAGGTGTTCAACATGTCTTTAGTTTCAGTTTATTTATTTATTTAGTGTTTAATTATAGCACAGCTAATCCTAGCACTGGATTAGCCGAATCTTTCTCTTTCCCAGCGAACAAAGAAATAGTTCTGTGCAGCAGAAACCTCCCTCATTGGATATTCGCATCAGCTCTGATGTGTGACGTCACGTTGTCTTGATAAATGAAATAGTAGTCTGTTAAATTCATGTGATTCACATTTAGTGGTTACAACTGACCTGTTTATTCTTATTTTTTCTGAAAAATAATGTAAATATATAAAATCTGTAAAATGTTTAAAATAATTGAGTCAGTTGTGTATAATTAGGAGTTGAGGTGAAATGCGGCTGTAGTGCTGTGGCCTACTATCAGGCCCGGCGCCATGGGGGGGCGAAAGGGGGCGTCGCCCCCTCGTGGCTACAGCCCCGCCCCCTCAACGGAGACTCAGATCACTTAATTGTTTTCTTATGAAAATATAATGTATTATAGACGTATTAATAATTTGCATTTTCAAATACGAAATATTAAGTGGTTGGGCATTGCACAAAAATACATTTTACATAAATCACTACTAAAACTGGCACGGTAGAACAAATCTGATTGGTTGTTATGATTCTTACGTTGCAATCGTAGAATTCAACTGTATTAAGGTAGGATTATTTCAAAAAGCCTGAATTTAATATTAACCCTGTTTTAGACATATGTATCAATCCTAACTACTGGGGACTAGTTATTGTGGGTGTGTGTGTGAAATGCTGACACAGCCGCGCACACACAGACCTGTGATAAGGACAAGGGTCGTGCGGGCGGGCGGGGGTTTTACATGCACACTTACAAGTGCACTGTCTCTGCAATATCCTGCAATATGCAGTCAGTTTACGGGAGTAGTCTTTCCCCCACCGAATTAAACGAATTCAATCACAATATTGTGAATCCATTTTCTTTCTTTGTAGGCTAAGTTTATCTCCGTTTATGTCGGTGTATGTGTTCATATATGGTCTGCTTTGTGCACAAATAGCGTAAGAATATGTGTCGTTGACGTCACCCCCCATGCAGCGGGGGTGAAAATTCATCACTTCAGAGTGTTTTGTCCCCTACACGCCTAAACTGGGATCGCGGATTAAGTGGTTAGCGTTGACTCGGTGCGAGTCAGGAAGGCTATTACTGGTGCAGCCGCGGGGTCTGTTGGTTTTTTTAAATTATGATTTTGGCCGCCGAGCCAAGTACCTTAGACTTGCATTGACGTTTTGTTTTCATGCCGCGGAGCTATTTGTATGTATTTTAAATTTAAAGGACTTGCCTGTAGGTTTGTGAGTGTTGTTTTATGTTTGGCATCTTTCCGGTTGTAACGCGTGTCTGTGAGAAAATCGGAGGGGAGGGGTAACAGGTGGGCACGGGTGCTGATAAAGCGCAACTGCCCTGGTAATATGCCACATGATTTTCCCGGACTAAAGCAACCTTCGGGCCGTGGTTTTGTGGTTGGCGCAGTTAATTGTTTGAAACACGTTGTCAGACCGCCATCACTACTACACACTATATGAAAAAATATTTGCCCCCTTGCGATTTCTAATTGCCCCCTTAGTAAACTGTTCCTGGCGCCGGGCCTGCCTACTATAAAAGCCGTGTGACATAATTCGTGAATATCTACAAAACTGAGCTGTAAGAAATGGAATATTTAAGCCTGGGCTTCAATGAAAACAGCGTTTTCTCGAAGAGGCAGGGACTCGGCAGGTTGTAAGGTGAGTACAATTCACTGTCAGCGGCTTTCCAATCAGCACAGGCACAGTCCGCATGGATACAGTCGCTTCTGGCTGTAAAAAACAGCAACTGAGTGAAAACAGAAAATAGAGATCGATGTGTTTAGAGTTGTTTCTTACGTAAGTTTCTGCAGTCTGTAATGTGGATCCTGCAGCAGAGCCGAGAGCTGATCCACTCTGACGTCTTCTGATGTTATGTCGCTCAGATCCAGCTCCGTGTGCAGTAAGGGGTTTCTACTGAACATTCGAGTAAGAAGGTTGTAGGCTTCCTCTGCTTCAGCACTTTTCAACAACCTGTAGGGATTTGAAGAGAGAGGTTCTTTTCACAGTATTTATTTATTTATTCGTTTGTTTGTTTGTTTATTTATTTAATATGATGTTTGCTTCTAGAAGAATCACCTGAGTGTCAGTTTGTTAGTTTTGCAGTCAGTAAGTTGTTGGACTCCTGATGCTCCAGGGTCGTTCCCTCTGAGATCCAGCTCTCTCAGGTGTGATGATGGGTTTAGTCTCAGAGCTTCAGCCAGAGCAGTGTATCCTTCCTCTGTTATACTGCAGTCTGAAAGTCTACACAAAAACACACAACTCTCTGATTTTATGTTGGAAATCTCTGTAAATCTCCTCAAAAATCAATGAGAGTTAAAAATGTGGCAGCTTTCATTGTGAGACTAAATTATTTTCCCTGTTTTTGTCCTCTCTGGAAACACACGCCAGTTTACCAATCTGTGATGCCTGAAATGTTCTGAACTCAGAAACAGACATTATAAAGTCAGGAGTGAAAACTGGATCATAGCAGGAAATATAAAGTCTTTTCCAAATGAAATATTTCTCCGTTCTGTCTGACACGCCCCCTCAAATTCACTCGGCTTTAATAAAACTATACAGTGCATATGAAACATTTTCAGACCTTCTGCTTTTACTGAGAACTTCTTTGTTGTGAAGACTTTACAGAGTCTGAAAATGTAAAGTTCCTGACACTGGACGCTTCTTCCATAAATGTTGCAGACGACACAGAGATGATGATATGAAAACAGATGCAGAACGTCGACCGTCATCTGTATTCTTATCCCTTTTTCCCTCCGTATGTGGATAATGAGATCATTTCTAAACTGCTCAGTGCACTGTTTGAAATCTACAGACACCACAACACTGACACGACGACATCTACTGTATTTCACGGCTCTATCAGAGCCTCTGGATGATGAATGAAGTGTGTATTAGATGTTACCTCACAGTCTCCAGTTTACAGTGTGGATTCTTCAGTTCTGCAGAGAGCAGCTTCACTCCTGAATCCTGAATCCTGTTCTGACTCAGATTCAGCTCCCTCAGGGTGGAGGATTCTGATCTGAGAGCTGTGAGCAGAGCTGAACATCCTTTCTCTGTCAGATTACACTCACGGAGTCTGAAAGCACAATAAATCACAGTTAACTGTGGGTTTTTCTTCAGCAGTTCTGTGTGCAGAAGGGGGTCTTTTCTCCTCAAACTACTCATTACTACTGAAAAAGACATGAAAACTCGATGAATGATTGATAACCTAAAGGCAAACTGTTCAACACTAACATCACTAACTGAAGTTTACAGATTAATATATAATTCAGTTCCGTACTGAAGTTTTTCAGCTCTGCAGTGTGGATCCTTCAGTAAAGCAGAGAGTTGCTCTGCTCCTGAATCTCCTGCGATTTTCCCACTCAGATTCAGGTCCGTCTGCAGGATTGGGTTTATACCCAGAACTTTAGTCACATGATCATAAGCTTTCTGTGCATTGGGACTTTTCAACAACCTGTAGAGAGAGAAAGAACAGATAAATAATCACAGTCATTTATCATTTATTACACTGAACAGCAACGCAGTGTTACTTTTTCACTAATTGTTTGGTCCTTGGTGGAAAACTAATTTTAAACATTCACACTCTCACTTCAGCATCATTCTGACTTCAGATTTCTTCATTTATTTCCTTTATAAAAAATATGAAGATAAAAATAATAATTGTGTACAATCATAAAAATACTGTAAAAGTGTGAGAAATGTGAGTAACAGTGCACTATACAGTGGTGCAAACAGCAAAACTTTACTAATTAGTCAGAATGAAAGCTGTGTGCATTTACTGGGGGAAAGTGCTCACCTCAGTGTACATTTTCCATCATTCAGCAAATTCCTAAACTCCTTCATTCCTGATGCTCCAGGGTCGTTCCCTCTGAGATCCAGCTCTCTCAGGTGTGATGAGCGCTGTGACTTCAGAGCTTCAGCCAGATCAGTGTATCCTTTCTCTGTTATATTACAGTCTGAAAGTCTGGAGAAGGAGCAGAAAGTTCAGCATGTGGTTTAGGGTGGATTTGGGGAAATGTTCTCAATGCTCAGTACTTCATTATTCTTTCATTTCCAGAAACCCTTCGTCACTAATGAACTACATACACGTGTTTGTAAATTACATACACATGACAAGTTTTATTCATTTAGAATTTATTTGGAGTTGCATGTAATTCTACCTCAAAAATGCAAAGGTCACTAATTTCAGTACAAATAAATCCTCACCGCTCCGTTTGACTGAATGGATATTATTCAGCTAATTAGTTAATTATCCAGGCAGAGCAGTTAGTCCACTTGGCCAAATTACAGCTTTACTAATTAATCCAAATGTTGATCACTCAAATAAAAAATCTCTTTTTTATTTCTGCCCTAACTCAGTGTGATTGAATATAACCCCACTGACCATCTCGGTGACGGTGAGCAGTGGTGTGTCCAGGCTCTTTGGTGGATGATAAATGAGCACACGACAACATCTAATACCTTCAGATTTTCCAAACACAAGATACTGATTGATTTTAGGGCCTTTTTTGTTGATTTTGTGTTGATTTTAGGGCCTGATAAGGCATTTTTTGTCACTGATAAGGACTGTGATTTATGATAATCGATATTCTCGGCTGAAACACACTCCTCGAAAAAAAAGACAAACGTCTTCATTCAAATGAGAGCGTATTAAAATATTGTGATGAGTACAAAAATAGTCAAGCAGGCCTCAATGTACATTTATAACATTTTGAATAATGTACACAACAAAATTACTTTAATGAGGCTTTTATACATAACTATTCATCTGGAAACAGACACATTTATTAGTTATGTGTTTTCAAGAAATAGCCGACTTCATTAGAAATAAAATGTTTAACCCATCTTCACTCAAATATAGCATATATGCAATGCTAATATCACAAAGAAACACTTTAGGATACTTTATTCTTTGATTTATATCGGAACTGCACAAAAATAATTTCAGACAAAACAAAAAATATAATGTGTATATACTCTATACACCATTAATTTATGTGTACGACTGAAACTGACTTTCTTTAAATCACTGAACCCCTTCATCTGTTTTCCACACCGTTGCGATTCTGCTCGACTCTGCTTGGGTCCGCTAATAGTTGTGATTTCTGGGGTTCCAGCAGAGAAGTCACAGTTCTCCCTCTGGTGGACAAACTATGCACCAACACTCAACATGTTTGAATGATCCATCCTCTGTCTCTACATTATTTTTAATTGCCATTTATCAGCCGTTATAATGCTGATGCTAATTTATCAGCAATCACCTCATAATGACATGCCGATTTATCACTTGGGCTCTCGTTGGTTTTGTCTCATCTCATTCATCTCATTATCTCTAGCCGCTTTATCCTGTTCTACAGGGTCGCAGGCAAGCTGGAGCCTATCCCAGCTGACTACGGGTGAAAGGCGGGGTTCACCCTGGACAAGTCGCCAGGTCATCACAGGGCTGACACATAGACACAGACAATCATTCACACTCACATTCACACCTACGCTCAATTTAGAGTCACCAGTTAACCTAACCTGCATGTCTTTGGACTGTGGGGGAAACCGGAGCACCCGGAGGAAACCCACGCGGACACGGGGAGAACATGCAAACTCCACACAGAAAGGCCCTCGCCGGCCACGGGGCTCGAACCCGGACCTTCTTGCTGTGAGGAGACAGTGCTAACCACCACACCACCGTGCCGCCGTTGGTTTTGTTATTAAAAAAAAATCTTCCATATTGTTTTCCTCTAAGAAATCTTGTTTGCAGGAGCTGCTTTTCATATCATTTTCCCTCTCGCTGTTATTTTTTCTCTGTGAACATTGCCATTTAGAATTAAACTTTTTCAGTCGCTTCCAATACAGTGTAATTTATTTTATAAATTAAATCTAAGTATCTGATAATGAAGGCTTTTGGGAAACGCTCACAAAACAGGCTCACATGTGTTGTCCTTTGTTCAGCTGCTGATTGTTGAATAAAGTGAGTTGTTATTGGGAAACACAGCCCTGAATGAGTTGCTGATTAATCTGTTCCTACACGCTACAAATATACTGAGAATGAAATAAAACATCATTGATCTCGTCATGTAGAATATTAAATGACTTGCCGAAGCGTCTGGAGTTTGCAGGATGAGCTCTTTAGTAGAGTAGAGATCCGAGTCACTCCTGGATTTCCCAGTGTGTTCTCACTCAGGTCCAGCTCTGTCAGGTGTGAAGGGTTTGAAGTAAGAGCTGATATCAGGTCAGTACAGCCGCTCACTGTAATACTGCAGTTACTCAGCCTGCAGACAGAGAACACAGCTGAGAAAAACCTCTTTAAACAACCCACACAATCAACCATCAAAAATAATGGAGTATCAGAAATGTATCAGAAATAACGGAGCTATAACGGAGTGGTGAGAACGTGGACAGTGGACTGTTCAGCCACACTCTCAGAACCACAGGAGATTCTGCAGCAGGACTGATTGTGCTAAACAGTGTTCACACTACACTAATATCTTTAAAGATTTAATGTGAACACAAAGAAAAATACCAGGTGAGGAAGTCACCCGACAGTGGCGCTATAATATCTCTGAGGGGTTTGAAATTCAGAGTAATTTCAGTGCAGTAGCCAACATTTATCACCATTATTTAAGGGAAGCACAGGTTCTGTCATATTTCACATGAGATTCATTTACTTACTTTAATTAACATAAAATAAATAATGAAGCGTGTTATACTACAGGGGTTCCCTTTTTATAACTAAATGATTTCAGTGAACTCTTAATAATTTCTTTCTCTTATTCACAGAGTAAAATGATGCCACTTCATCAGTTTTGTCAACAAAATTCAAAAGGGTTTTATTTATCAATTACAAATTCTAAATCTATTACAGTTATTTTTCTTACTTTTTTAATCATTCACTTTTTTCAACATTTATTTTTTCTTAGACTAAAAATAATTTACTTCAGTTTCTCCAGAGTGCAGTTTGAGTTGTGCAGTAGATCAGAGAGCTCCTTCACTCCTGAGTCTCCAATTGTGTTCTCACTCAGGTCCAGCTCCTTGAGGTGTGAGGGGTTTGTTCTCAGAGCCGATACAACAGCACCACAATCTTCCTCAGAGAGACGGCACTGACACAACCTGCAGGGGGAGCAGATTAATTTCATTGTGCTTTTCCTTCCTCATCTTAACTGACTTTACTTAAAGAGTGTGAAGCTTCCTATCAGGCTCCTGTTCTGCTCTTCTGGATCTGTCTCTGCTTGTTGCTCTGATCATGTCTGGGTATCGTATGACGATATCTCACTGTGTGTCTTGTGTGTTTAAGAATTCTTGACGGTGGTAAGTGCAGTTCTCACTGTAGTCATGAAATAATCTGACAGGTCCGTACTGTACATTACTCTGTTACTGTAACTACTTCAACCTGGAGGATTTTATTATCTGCAGATTAACTGGTGGTTTGTGACCAGTGTTTAACATTTCTAGAAGGTTTTCTGTTACTTTTAGTAATAATTATAGTTTCAGTATAAACCTTAATCCAGCTGCTGGTTGCAGGAGATTATTATTAATAATAATAATAATAATAATAATAATAATAATATCTTGACAGAAAGTCTTCTTAAATTCTTCTTAAAGCCCTCAGCTCTTTCTGACATTGTTGATTTTATTTGAATGAATAACATTACCCCAGTTTTTGCAGTTTGAATTGTTGGTTTTTCAGCACATCCCAGAGCTCCTTCATTCCTGATCCTCCCAGTGGATTCCCACTCAGCTCCAGCTCTCTCAGGTGTGACGGGTTTAAACACAGAGCTGATGCCAGAGCAGCACAGCCTTCATTTCCCATCCCGCTCTTATTTACCCTGGATACAGAGAGACAACAAGGAAGAGAAGTCTTTGGTTTCAAATTGTACCTGTTACAGTATTTTTAATGTAAAATACAGGTTATACACAGTTAAACATTCAACACAGTTATTAGATTCCAAAAGGAATGCACTCCACTGTTTTAATCTAAATGTGAAGGGAATAACTGATAAAAACGAACTTGAGTATCTCTGGTCTGCAGTGTGAATCCTCCAGTAGAGCAGAGAGCTGCTTCACCTCGGAGTCTCCGTTTATTTCCTCACTCACATTGAGTTCTCTCTGCAGTAACGGGTTCTCAACCAGAACCCTAGAAAGGAAATCATAGCCTTCCTGTGCAGCAGCACTTTTCAACAACCTGCAGAGACAGAAAGGAAGAATGTTTTATCTCTGAGGAAAACTCACATTTGAAGTCAGGATATGCATGATCAGGGAAGAGGAAGTGAAAACCGTCACTGAGATACTTTGGTGGGATTTAAAACCAATCGCTGTTTCACTAAAATCACATGGACATGCTCCTGTTTGTTGAGGATCTTGTTTATGGCTGAAATGAGATTTATTTTGAGGTTTCCAATCATAAGGAAAACAAAAGTAATTCTCACCATACCTGTGATGCTACCAATAAAATAAAATACATAAAAAGTCTTACAGAAAGTCGATGGTGCTGACTGCTAATAGACTACGGCTTATTCTGTATGAAACAAGGTTCATCAATATCAGTGTATTACATTTTATTTTAGTGTCTGCATGCAGGTAAGTATTATATTGCTGTAACCCACAGTGGTGCACAAATTTATTATTAACCTGCTATTAATTCCATTTCTGCCAACTAAAATATAAGAGCCGACAGATCTGGCTGATTCCGAACACTGGGTTGTTTAAAACTGTGGGGCAGCAGATACGGAGGCAGGTGCAGGTAGAATGAGCTTTATTGAAGGCTGCAAACAAAATTCAAACGCAGGCTCAAACTCCAGGGAAGGGTCAAGAACAAACAACATAAACTAGTGCAGTCAAGAGCAAGACGAGAAACCCAGAAACAGGATCAAACCCAGAGAGTTGATCAATACCCCAAAGGCTTGCTATAGACTGGTATAGAAACACAGAGTGTATACTTGTAGACTGGTACCAAAATCCAGAATTGTGACACCCAAAGGCATTTTTGAGATAAAGTCGGCAAACAGTCTTATTTTGTCAATTTGGGTGTGCCGAATTCAAATCTGCAATATGCCGAGCTCTGTCTGACCTCTATTGACCTCTAGAGGTCATTGAACTTTGGGCCTGTAAACGTCTCAGCTGAACCCAGTTTCTCAGCTTTCTAAGGAATGAAATGTACTAAAATGATTAATGAAGTTAGCAAATGGCCTTGCTTGTTAAATGTTTGGGTGCTGAATTCATTTTTCATTTGTAAAACGACATATGACCTCTGATAACCTCAAGGTCATTAAACTTGGCCTATAGGCCTATGCATTTAACGGCATTTTTAAACTGACTTTACTCCCCCAAAAAGAATATGAACAGACAAAAAACAAATAGAAAGGAACAAATACAACAGGGCGGCACGGTGGTGTAGTGGTTAGCGCTGTCGCCTCACAGCAAGAAGGTCCTGGGTTCGAGCCCCGGGGCCGGCGAGGGCCTTTCTGTATGTAGTTTGCATGTTCTCCCCGTGTCCGCGTGGGTTTCCTCTGGGTGCTCCGGTTTCCCCCACAGTCCAAAGACATGCAGGTTAGGTTAACTGGTGACTCTAAATTGAGCGAAGGTGTGAATGGTTGTCTGTGTCTATGTGTCAGCCCTGTGATGACCTGGCGACTTGTCCAGGGTGTACCCCGCCTTTCGCCCGTAGTCAGCTGGGATAGGCTCCAGCTTGCCTGCGACCCTGTAGAACAGGATAAAGTGGCTAGAGATAATGAGATGAGATGAGACGAGACAAATACAACATTAAATGCCAGTCCATGTACATGACTTACTTTTCACAATGAGAATGCCTAGGCGATCAACTTGCATAACATTGCATTACATTTAGCGGTTATTGTTTATACAAAACTACTGAAAAAAGGACAGATTCAGAAGTATACAAAATGTGGGGGTATACAGGTTAATCAGGGTTAGTATATGAGTTTTTTTGTTTGTTTTTTGTTTTGTTTTAAACGAGGTAAAGCCTTTACAAAAAACAAACAGCAAAGAAAAAAACTCTCATATATACTAACCCTGATTAACCTGTATACCCTGTATGCCCCCACATTTTGTATGCTGCTGAATCTGTCCTTTTTTCAGTAGCTTATTTCCTGATGACTTCTCTTTAAATTTAAATGATAGTGCCCAATGTCTGTAACACACTGGAAAAAAATTAGGACCAGTCGAATAAACCATAAATTACGGTCAATTATCAACTTTATCCTTTTTTTTCAAAGAAACTATCAAAGTTTTTGTACAGCATTCCTTTATGTTTAATATTTATATAATTGTGTTAGTTTATAGAAGAATCACCTCAGTGTTGTTAGTTTACAGTCCGGATCCTGGAGTAAATCAGTGAGCAGCTTCACTCCTGATGCTCCAGGGTCGTTCCCTCTGAGATCCAGCTCTCTCAGGTGGGATGATGGGTTTAGTCTCAGAGCTTCAGCCAGAGCAGTGTATCCTTCCTCTGTTATACTGCAGTCTGAAAGTCTGTGTAAAATGTTGCCAAAGAGGATCGAGAATAAAAAGGGTGAACATCTTAGAAAACAATATAGAATTAAGAAGCTATTTGGCACACTGGAAAACATGGCACTTCTATTCATAATATTATATTAAACACAATACTGAAGACATCAAAATTATGAAATAACAAATGGAACATATGTGGAATTATGTTGAAAATAAAAAGTGTTAAAAAACAAAATGTGTGATATTTTAGATTCTTTAAAGTAGCCACCATTTACCTTGATGCTTTGCACACTATTCGCATTATCTTAACCACCTTCATGAGGTAGTCACCTGGAATAATAATCACCTCGAGTGATGTGGCAAAATGGCAGCCAATCACTTTGTCACCATACTACTACTACTACAACATCGACCTCAGTCGGGCATACAGTGGTGCCTGAAAGTTTGTGAACCCTTTACAATTTTCTATATTGCTGCATAAATATGACCTAAAACATCATCAGATTTTCACACAAGTCCTAAAAGTAGATAAAGAGAACCCAGTTAAACAAATGAGACAAAAATATTATACTTGGTCATTTATTTATTGAGGAAAATGATCCAATATTACATATCTGTGAGTGGCAAAAGTATGTGAACCTTTGCTTTCAGTATCTGGTGTGACCCCCTTGTGCAGCAATAACTGCAACTAAATGTTTCCGGTAACTGTTGATCAGTCCTGCACACCGGCTTGGAGGAATTTTAGCCCGTTCCTCCATACAGAACAGCTTCAACTCTGGGATGTTGTTGGGTTTCCTCACATGAACTGCTCTCTTCAGGTCCTTCCACAACATTTCCACTGGATTAAGGTCAGGACTTTGACTTGGCCATTCCAAAACATTAACTTTATTCTTCTTTAACCATTCTTTGGTAGAACGACTTGTGTGCTTAGGGTCGTTGTCTTGCTGCATGACCCACCTTCTCTTGAGATTCAGTTCATGGACAGGTGTCCTGACGTTTTCCTTTAGAATTCGCTGGTATAATTCAGAATTCATTGTTCCATCAAGGATGACAAGCCGTCCTGGCCCAGATGCATCAAAACAGGCCCAAATGGGATAAGGTTCTTATGCTGGAATGCAGTGTTTTCCTTTCTCCAAACATAACGCTTCTCATTTAAACCAAAAAGTTCTATTTTGGTCTCATCTGTCCACAAAGCATTTTTTTCAATAGCCTTCTGGCTTGTCCACATGATCTTTAGCAAACTGCAGATGAACAACAGTGTTCTTTTTGGAGAGCAGTGGCTTTCTCCTTGCAACCCTGCCATGCACACCGTTGTTGTTCAGTGTTCTCCTGATGGTGGACTCATGAATATTAGCCAATGTGAGAGAGGCCTTCAGTTGCTTAGAAGTTACCCTGGGGTCCTTTGTGACCTCGCCGACTATTACACGCCTTGCTCTTGGAGTGATCTTTGTTGGTTGACCACTCCTGGGGAGGGTAACAATGGTCTTGGATTTCCTCCATTTGTACACAGTCTGTCTGACTGTGGATTGGTGGAGTCCAAACTCTTTAGAGATGGTTTTCTAACCTTTTCCAGCCTGATGAGCATCAACAATGCTTTTTCTGAGGTCCTCAGAAATCTTTGTTCGTGCCATGATACACTTCCACAAACGTGTTGTGAAGATCAGACTTTGATAGATCCCTGTTCTTGAAATAAAACAGGGTGCCCACTCACACCTGATTGTCATCCCATCGATTGAAAACACCTGACTCTAATTTCACCTTCAAATTAACTGCTAATCCTAGAGGTTCACATACTTTTGCCACTCACAGATGTGTAATATTGGATCATTTTCCTCAATAAATAAATAAATGACCGAGTATAATATTTTTGTCTCATTTGTTTCACTGGGTTCTCTTTGTCTACTTTTAGGACTTGTGTGAAAATCTGATGATGTTTTAGGTCATATTTATGCAGAAATATAGAAAGGGTTCACAAACTTTCAAGCACCACTGTAATAATGGACTCTCCACTCCTCTCTATCCATCATTAGGGTCCTCAATTCAGTGGTGTCGACCACTCCAGCATCTTCTTTGAGGACATCCACCACCGTTTTGAGTGGCCACCCAGGGCATCTTCTGCCCTGTGTGGGCTCCCATAATACCATTACAGATACTGGGATCTCTGGATGTTGGAAGCAGTGGCCGGCTAGCCTGAGTCGCCTTGCCGCTATTTTCTCTGAGACCCTAGGGAGGTCTCCATACAATTCTTGATTGGTGATGTGTTGCTGCCAGTTGATATTGTGAATGGCCCTCAGCATTCTTGTATAACACCTGTCCAGGGACTTCGTAAGGGGAGTGGTCAGGGTCCAGACCTCCCAGCCATAGAGCAGGATGGATTTAATGGCTGCTGTGAATATCCTGGCTTTTAACCCTCTTGATAACTTGGATGTCCAAACTCTTTTCAGGTTGTGGAGTGTGGATGGCCTTTCTGTTTCTTCGCATGCAGCAGTAAAAGACCTCGGAGTGATTATTGACCCCAGTCTTTCATTTGAAACTCACATTGATAACATTACCCGGATAGCTTTCTTTCATCTCAGAAATACTGCTAAGATAAGAAATTGAATGTCACTACATGACGTGGAAAAACGAGTTCATGCTTTCGTTACCTCCAGGTTGGATTATTGTAATGCCTTACTGTCTGGATGTCCCAAGAAGTGCATAAACAAGCTCCAGTTAGTTCAAAATGCAGCAGCAAGAGTCCTTACTAGAACTAGAAAATATGACCCCATCACCCCTGTCTTATCCACACTGCATTGGCTCCCAATCAAATTTATTACTGATTATAAAATACTACTGTTGACCTTTAAAGCACTGAATGGTCTCGCACCACAGTACCTGAGTGAACTTCTGCTCCTCTATGACCCACCATGCCTCCTTAGATCAAAAGGTGCAGGCTATCTGCTGGTACCTCGTATAGTGAAGGCTACATCAGGGGGCGGAGCCTTTTCTTACAAAGCCCCACAGTTATGGAACAGCCTTCCAAGTAATGTTTGGGAATCCGACACAGTCTCAGCATTTAAGTCTAGGCTGAAAACATATCTGTTTAGTCAAGCCTTGTGTTAATGGTGTTTATGAGGTAAAGGTATAGATCTGGAGGATCCTCAGACAGAGTGTTCTGGTAAACTGGGATGTATGGATGCTGTCAGTCCCCACTCGCTTGCTCACTCGAGTTTGTTGACGGTGTAGTGGCTGCTGCTTTATGTCCCGGGGCTCCATCATGCCTGTGTTACCTTCTGGCTCTCCCTTTTTAGTTATGCTGTCATAGTTAGTTGCCGGAGTCCCTGCTTGTACTCGGTACAATATGTATACTGTTCCTACTTATTGAGGTGACATTGGGCATACCTAACAACCTGTGTTTTCTCTCTCTCTCTCTCTCTCTCTCTCTCTCTCTCTCTCTCTCCTCCCCCTCAAATCTGTCCCTCTGAGTTACATATCGGTCCTGGGATCGAGATGCTGAACCTCTTCTGCTCCTCGGACCTGCCTGATCCATCCTGGTGCCCTGTGTCTGGTTTGAGTCTCATCACATCGCTCCTGTGGAGGACGGCCCCATGTGACAGTTGAAAGTCACACCTGGAGGATGCTCTGGACTCTTACAGTAATGCTTTTATGGCTGAGGACTACAGTTGACTTGCTAACTTTAGGACTGCAGTTGTCATGAACAGTTTTGCACTCAAGTTTCCATCAGTGAAGAGTTTAAAACATCAACAAAACTGACTTCATATTAAAACTGTCAATGTTATAGTCATGTTGTCTGTTGGTGCCCAAATGTGGATGGGTTCCATTTTGAGTCTGGTTCCTCTCGAGGTTTCTTCCTTGTGTCGTCTGAGGGAGTTTTTCATTGCCACCGTCGCCAAAGACTTCATCATTGGGGATAGATTAGGGATAAAATTAGCTCATGTTTTAAGTCATTCAAATTCTGTAAAGCTGCTTTGTGACAATGTTTATTGTTAAAAGCGCTATACAAATAAACTTGACTTGACATTCTTTGACTATCTTCCTCGCTGTTTGTATGCTAGGGTGGTCAGAGGCTCTTGCTTTCTTGATGCTTTTAACAGTTGGTAAAAGCTTCATTGCGCCTCTGTTCGCATCAATAAATCTGGAGTAGCAGTCAGTGGAGCTTTCTTCAAGGTCAAGAGCCTCAAAATGATTCCTTACCTCGATGGTATATTGGGCTTGGAGTGTAGGATCTCCCGCAAAGGCCTTCCAGTCAATCTTTGGTGCAGGGATTGTCTTTGGCTGGTGTAGGCTGAGCCTAAAACTCATACTGATGACCCAACGGTCTGAGCCCGCTATGCTGAAGCTGTTATAAGCCTCAGTATTGATTACACTGTTCCACCACTTTCTTCAGACAATGATATAGTCTAGTTGGCTTTTAGTCAGGGTGGACCTATCCTCCTGAGTCCAGAGTGTGGACAGTAACAAAGTATGACTGTACAAGCAGGATTCCCTTTAAATTCAGTAACTAAAATACAGTTGCAGACAGAGGTTATGCTTCAGAAGGACTTTCTCGCTCTAATGCTGAGCATTAGTCCAACCCCTCCTTGGGATGAATTTGTGATTATTTCTCTCCATACAGATGTGACTCGGTGAAAATCTTCAACTACTTCAAACTTAAGCTCTTCACTTGGGTGGACTCTCCTATGCTCCTGGATACCAAACATGTCAATCTTGTGTTCTTGCATTCTTGATGCAAGCTCTTTTGCATGATTTCTGAGGTGCAGTGTGTTAGCATTGAAGGTGACAATGCGCATTAATATGAGACCCTCCAGGCGCCACTTTATCTGGAGAGTCTTGACTTGAGAGGCTGTTATGTCAGAATTGTTTGAGCTCATGTAAGCAATAATAGACCTGAAATAATAGACTGTCACTGTAAGTGAGGAAGAATTACAAATGATGAAAGAAAATGCTGTTCCTAAAAGCACTAAAGATGATACGCAGTTTGGTCTAAAACTATTCAAAGGTAAGGTGGAATTGTGATTTATTTTATCGATTTCAAAACAAAGTATTTTATGTGACTCGGCTTAAATAAGTGACACAAGTCTGCGCTGCAAAGTTATTACATTTACTTGTCGCTTTTGAAGTTTGAAATACTTTTTTTCCAATATTTTTAAAAAAATAATCAGATGTATTTTACAATAAAACAGTGCGTCACAGGCTCAGTGAATATCGGTGAAAATGAACTTTTTCACGATATTCTAATTGTTTGAGATGCACTAATATATACAGATCTAAAAATAAACATTTCTGTAATTATTTTCCTCTTTATTCTTTGTGTATCAGTTGCAATAAGCAATTCTTCAGATCAAGTCGACCCAATAGGAGAGATGAACTCACCTCAGTTTCTCCAGTTTACAGTTTGGACTCTTCAGTCCAACACAAAGCTGCTTCACTCCTGAGTCCTCCAGATGGTTACTGCTCAGATCCACCTCAGTCAGTTTGGAGGATTCAGAGCTGAGAACTGTGTGTAAAGCTGAGCAGCTTCTCTCTGTCAGGTTACAATCACTGAGCCTGAAAGGAGGGAGAGACATTTCAAACAAAAATACTATTCAACCATTCTTTAAAGAATGATTCACCACCAACACCCCCCAACATGCGAACGAACAGAGAGAGAGAGAGAGAGAGAGAGATATTGAATGTTAACTTTACCTGGTGCCAGTGAAAACAAGGGAAAATATATTTTGAAAGATAAGACAATGATGACATAAACTATTCGATTTTTTATATTTTAATGAGGATGTGAATATTTGAAAATCCTGACCCATCCCCACCTGAAAGCTGAAAATATCAGAGGAACTCATAAAACACTGAGCCCTTCATGAACACAAACACAAAACTGTTTGTGCTGTAAGACAGAAAATCACTGCTGTACACAGAATATTCACGGCATTACCACGGCCACAGCGTCACGACTGTTTCACTCTGTGCTGGTTGCTGTCATATCCTGTTCAGAATGAACTCCTGATGAGTTTTGATGATTAAACAGTATATTTAATCGATAGCGTGAGGGAGAACTGAACCATGACTCTCTAGCAAGGTATCGACCCTGACAAAAGGAAGTGTGTGTCTCAGTACTCAGTGTATTAGTAATTCACACACACGGTATTTATTCGGCCCGCTTACGTTAATAATCCAGACTCAGAATATCTTTGTATGTGTTCAATTCCCAGCAGCTTGTGCTCATTTTTAATGATCTACTCGCCAATACTGCTCTGTGTGCTCAGCTCAGCCGTCCTCTCTATTTAATACACTGTTTATACACAATAAAGATGTTTTTATTGGGTTACTTGTATTGTAGGAAGATGTGATAGCTCCGCCTCCTGATATTTAATGGTTTTCAATCTGATTTGCTTTGAGCGTTCATCATTTTAGTGCATCAAGAACAGTCATTTCCTGTTAATCTTTTCATTAGTGCTACAACTTACATCACATGGTATCAGATGTTGGGACTGGACACTTTTTTAGGAGTACTGTCAGTAACGGCGCTGAAAACCTGAGTTCAGAGCAGCCTCCACACATGGCCACTCTGGACTACACTTCCCAAGATCCACAGCGACCCTCGTCACCAGAGTTCTAACAACATCACCTGTCTCCAATCTACCTGCTATCACCTTCTCCATATAAGCTCAGCTGTCACTCTCAGTATTTGCGAAGTATTGTTCTGTGTCCCTGTGCCTGACTTTACTGAGCCGTTTGACTATCTGCCTGACTTCCCGTTATTGAACTCTGTTTACGTTTACTTCCGACTTCGTCCTCTCGCCTTATCTGTGATATCCTGTTCATCGATGGACTGACTCTTGCTCGTCCCTGACTACGTTTCCAGTTTCCTAATTTGGATTTGTTCACAGTTCGCGATGCACCCGCTCTCCCCTGCAACTGCATCCATAAGTGCCTGCACCCTGACAAGTACATGCAACTCAGCACAGTATCAAACTGGAGCGGCGGCTACAATTATTGACACCTTAATGATCTTTTGGCCGTTGCAAAAGTAGAAAATACTTTCAATACGTAAATTGTGCATGAATAATTCCTCAAACTTCCACTGAAAAAAAAAAAAAGAGAGTTGATTCCTGATTACTTCGTGTATCAGATCAGGTGACACTGTTTCACAATTACCGACATCCAGATGAATATTTTTAGAAAATAATCAGTATGTGGTATTAAGTTAACAAAACAGTTTTTATTTAAAATTTGTTTTCCATAGACTTATATTTAGGACAAAATATCTTTTATATAAATATATGGATGTTGGTGTTTACGTAAATGAGGAAGTAATTCTAATGTTTGTAAACAAATGAACTGATAATGTTTAACCTGCGTCAGAAAATCTTTCTGTTCCACTTTCTAAGGATTTTCGTAGATCACATTTTGTTAATCATTTCATGTTGTTTGTATTAATTTCTAATTTTGTCGTTTACCCATAAATGTCAACAGGCAATTGACACTGAAACCACATGAACATCCAGGTCAAAGGTCGCATCTCATTCCTCAAACCAAAATATAAAATGTCTACTGATATTGTAATATGTGGTAGATATTTACAATAAACTGCAAAAAAAAATCTGAATGGAATAGAAAAATCTGAAAAATTCAAGCATGTAATTTTTTATATGCTAGGAATTAAATTATGGTGTAATTCTATTTATTATTATGATTATAAACAATATATTATTATTAATAATAAAATTATAATAATTGTTATTATTCATAACTATTATTATTGATTTGGGGCTTGGCGTGATGTTCAGAGCGATGTTGCTTGGTGGCGTCATAGCGACTGTGCAGGCGGTTTGGGACATACCAGCACTCGGCGTGACGGTGCATCTGTGCTCGCTTTGTGGATCCATGGCGTGGTGTTCTGAGTGATTCTGCCCGGTGGTATCGCGGTGGCTCTGCTGGAGGGTGTGGCACTTGTTTTCACTTGCCTTTTGGTGGGATTGTGGCTGGTACACCATTAGAATGACATTCTGACCTTTATTTGGTGGACTTTTTTTTCCCTATAATTGTAAAGTGGGGCAGCATGGTGGTGTAGTGGTTAGCACTGTCGCCTCACAGCAAGAAGGTCCGGGTTCGAGCCCCATGGCCGACAAGGGCCTTTCTGTGTGGAGTTTGCATGTTCTCCCCGTGTCCGCGTGGGTTTCCTCCGGGTGCTCCGGTTTCCCCCACAGTCCAAAGACATGCAGGTTAGGTTAACTGGTGACTCTAAATTGAGCGTAGGTGTGAATGTGAGTGTGAATGGTTGTCTGTGTCTATGTGTCAGCCCTGTGATGACCTGGCGACTTGTCCAGGGTGTACCCCGCCTTTCGCCCGTAGTCAGCTGGGATAGGATCCAGCTTGCCTGCGACCCTGTAGAACAGGATAAAGCAGCTAGAGATAATGAGATGAGATGAATTGTAAAGCGACCTTGGGTTTTGAGAAAGGCATGATAGAAATTTTAATAATAATTATTATTATTATTATTATTATTATTATTGCAATTGGATTCCAAATACTCCATAAACATTCCATTCTGTTATGAATCAGAAAGAAATTATTATAAATCACAGCACTTTTATTTTTTAAAGTACTTCATCTGTTACACAAAGATCGATCCATAACAGTTGTAAACGTCCCTTAATTCCACAGGGTGTCGATAATAGTGGACACTGGTGAAAGTGATCATTATTATCGACACCTCACGTGACTTCTCAAGCACACGTTTAGATACAAAATGGCGACTGTCAAATGAAAGAGTAAGAAACAGAGGAGGTTTCGACGAGGAGATCATGAAATATCGGTGAATTTGATCAGTAAAAACATGTCCATGATCTTTCCACCATGCTTACCAGTAATGATAATGTCCGGGTTTTCCTCAAAATGCAGATTGTGCTGAAAAAAATTACATCTCAGGTAACGAGCTGTCATCAGACAACAAGATCAAAGGGCGAGGGGTGGGGTGGGTCTTCTGGTTGATTAATTAACCAATAATAACTGTTGGAACTGAAACTCACCTTTGTAAAATTGTTTTTTATTGGTAAATCTGAAAAAGTGTCGATAATTATGGACTGTCGATAATTGTAGCCGTCACTCTAATATACAATACCAGTATCAATAACAATGCATCCCGAATACATCCTTTAGGAAGAATAAATTATCACGAGCAATTTGGTGTATTGCTGTGAAATGCAATCAGAACAGCTCCTCTCCCTCCCAAAACCTGAGTTTAATAGAGAACCGAGTTTGTGGAAGTGAAGGCGCGGTCAAGCATCAGTTTGGGAATGGAGAGTGAAGGTGCGGGAGGTGAGTGGCAAAGGGACACCTGGGACTGATTAACAGTGATGAGAGAGTGTGTGTGTGTGTGTGTGTGTGTGTGTGTGTGTGTGTGTCAGAGTGAGACTGAAGCAATAAAGCTGCTGAAAAGTGCAAGTTGAAAGTGAAAGCTAGTCGGCCTTTCGATTTCATAAACTCGGTGAAATTTAGTTCCCTCTGAAATGTGGTGATTGTGATATATGTTTTTATTTCTGTAATATCTCACAAAATATCAGGCCATTCTGTGGCTGGGAAGTTATTTAATTTGAGGAGATTAAAGCAAATAATGTGCATGAAATCGTTCGCTTCGTGCAGTCAAGCAGACAGAGGAAGTCCGTGTGCGCATGCACAGGTTTACCTTCTTCTTCTTCTTCTTTTGGGTTTTATGGCAGCTGGCATCCACAGTGTTGCATTACTGCCATCTACAGGTTTACCTTTGAGCGTGCACTGACAGTTCCATCATTCTGTCACTAAACAAACAGCTGATCACACTGAGGTGCTCGTTGACCACTGAAATTTATTAGTTTGGTCCTACGTTTCCTTTCCTTCGTATATAACAGAACATCTTTTCTTCTCACTTTCTGTTACTGTAGTCGCTCTTTCACGTTTCATTCGCACACTCACACCCTCCATTTTTCTCTCCTGTTTCAAATTTGTATCCCACAATGCCTTGCATGAACGGGGAAAGCCCACCACGTGATGCATGACATAATATCTTGTATTGGGTCATGGTGAAGCAGGAAAAAATAGTGGAGAATTTAGGGCCACGTGGAGATAAATTCATTAATTGTTCTATTTTAAAAAAAACTAATAAAATTGGAAGTCTGTGATTCGAATTCAGTAGCTTTCGGTCACTAAACAAAAATAATTGGGTGTCGGGGAAAATTCTTTTTATGACCAACACCTGAAAATCTGAAAGGCAATCTACCTTGAATAAAGCAAAAGTAATCAGCCCGTCTCCATCCCATCAGTCTCCCATACCCCGTAAAGTGTCACAGGGTTTTACTTACAGAACTGTTTTGGCTTGCTGGACGACTGGTAGCAGCCTCTTAAAGCATTCATCTGACTTTATGAACTTCTGTAGCTGAAACACTTCCAGATCCTCATCTGATGTCAGCAACACAAAGACCAGAGCAGACCACTGAGCAGGTGAGAGTTCAGCTTCAGAGAGACGTCCTGAGCTCATGTAACTTTGGATCTCTTTCACGAGTGAATCATCATTTAACTCATTCAGACAGTAGAAAAGGTTTATTAATCTCTCTGGAGATGGATTTTGTTCAAACTTGAACTTGATGTACTCAACTATGTCCTTCTGGCAGTCGGAGCTGCTTCCTGTGTGTGGCAGCAGATCTCGAATGAGCTTCTGATTGGACTCCACTGAGAGGCCCAGAAGGAAGCGGAGGAAAAGATCCAAGTGTCCGGTGTCACTCTGTAAGGCCTGGTCCACTGCATCTTTGAGGAAGTCAGACATTTCTGATGTGTTGAAAAGACCAGACAGAGCAGTGGTTTGTTCTTTTGTTGGGTTTTTGTCAAGAAAGCAGAGAAATGCATACAACGCAGCCAAAAACTCCTGAATGCTCAGATGCACAAAGCTGAACATATTCCCCAGGTGGAGTCCCGATTCTTTTCTGAAGAACTGAGTACACACCCCTGAGTACACTGCCACTTCTCGAACATCAATGCCACACTCTCTTAGGTCTTCCTCATAGAAAATCAGGTTTCCTTTCTCCAGCTGTTGGAAAGCCAGTTTTCCCAGTGCCAGGATACTCTCTCTGGTCTGCTGAGGATCAGGGTCATATGTTCCATGGTACTTTTGGTCCTTTTGTTTGATCTGAAAGATCAGGAAGTGTGTGAACATTTGAGTCAGAGTCTTGGGGATCTCTCCACGCTCTGCTTCACCCAACATTCTCTCGAGAACAGTGGCTGAGATCCAGCAGAAGACTGGGATGTGGCACATGATGTAGAGGCTTCTTGAAGACTTCATGTGTGTGATGATTTTATTGGCCAGGCTCTGATCATTGATCCTTTTCCTGAAGTACTCCTCTTTCTGAGGATCACTGAACCCTCGTACCTCTGTTGCCTGGTCTACACTCTCAGGAGGGATCTGATTGGCTGCTGCTGGTCGAGTGGTTATCCAGAGGAGAGCAGAAGGAAGCAGATTCCCCTTGATGAGGTTCGTCAGCAGCACATCCACTGAGGCCGACTCGGTCACATCACACAATCTCTCATTGTTCTGGAAATCTAGAGGAAGTCGACACTCATCCAGACCATCAAAGATCAACAGGATTTTGTAGGTATCACTGTCTATTACTTCTAGGTCCTTAATATCAGGGAAAAACTGATGAAGAAGATTCCTCAGACTGAGGTTTTGCTGCTTCATCAGATTCAGCTCTCTAAAGGGAAGTGGAAACATGAAGGTGATGTCCTGATTCACTTTTCCTTCAGTCCAGTCCAGAATGAACTTCTGCACAGAGACAGTTTTTCCAATTCCAGCAACTCCTTTAGTCAGCACACTTCTGATGGACGTGTCTTTAAAGAGATCATTACATTTGATGGGTTTCTCCTCCGTTACTGGTCTCCTGGACACTGTCTCAATCTGTCTCACCTCATGTTCATCACTGATGTCTTCACTCCAGCCTTCTGTGATGTAGAGCTCTGTGTAGATCTGTTTCAGAAGTACTGATGTCCCATGCTGGGAGATTCCTTCATTTATCCTTTTAAATTTATCTCCAAGTCTGGATTTGAGTTTTCGTTGATATACAGAGGCCCGCTCTAACAAACAGAACAATGTGATGGCCATTATTTTCATGTATAAACACTATACACAGTGTGAAAGTTAATATCGATAAAAAAGAACTGTCATACATTCCTAATAAATACATAAATATTATGGAAAAGAACCAAAACACTAGGATTATCTCGGAGTCGTTTATTTGTTGAAATAACTGTAGTCATTAGGATAAACAGCAGTATGATAATATCGACCAGTGGCCCAGTGTGTTTCCTTTAAACTGAGAGAATATTGTAATCTAAAGCTCTTACTGATCTGCAGTTGGTGAGCGAGATCTTTCTGCTTCAGGTTCTTCAGGATACGCAGTGTGATCTTCAGCACACTCTCTCTAATACGGTCCAGATCCTCCTCCTCCGCTTTCTCCTCCCTCTCAGAGCATGCTGGGTAATCAGCACTCAGTAGCTTCTTTAAATTGTTCAGTTCATTCTTCACCAATGTGATGACTTTGTGCTCCAGCTTGTGATTTCAAAAAAAGCAATAAAATTAAATAAATTAATAAAAATGGGACATAACCTGATTTTACACCAAGTTGCTGTTGAATTCTGGATTCTGATTGGTCAGAAGGGGTTAACTGGATTTCTTTTCTCATTCTAATAAATTTCTATAGCTGATGTACAGCTGTTTCACAGGGACCTGTACAGCAAACACTCCAACTAAATCGATTAAAAATGTGAGTAATCGTTAATATGGTGACGTTTTCAGTAAACAGATGTTTATTTCACATGTAGATAAAGGAGTCTCCATTATCAGTCCTTTGTATGTCAGAAGCTGATTTTAAAACAGATTGAAATATAGTTTTGTCCGATTACCCATAATGCTGCTGTAACTGTAAACTGTTAACTGTAAATTACTGTCATCGTTTCAAATTAAAATTGTGTATATTAATTACACAACAAAACACATACAAACACACCTGGAATACGGACTCCATCCAATTTCTGCAGCTGTTTTCTGGTTCCTGTTTTGGGGTTCTGTAGATAAACAAACATTGTAAATTACTTTTTTTAATTTTAATATCAGAACACATCCTGTAGACCTGTATCACACAGCTGTGATATATAAACCTCTGGAACTCCACACACGAGTCTCTTATCATGGGAGAACTGGCTCCAATGGCAACATAAAGGACGTTTCAAGGATGTGTTCAAGGATGTGTTGCACAGCTGGGTGTTGTGTTAAAGACTCTGTGTTGCATATCAGGCTATGATGTTCAAGGCTCTTCATTGAATAGCCAGTGATTTTTGGATGTTTGATATTTTTGATTAAGGATATGAGGCACTAGCCTGGCAAGCCAGACTATAACATGAAATGTACAAGCAAAAATACTTTCTGCCACTAGGTAGGGTTGTCTAGTTCACTATGCTAATGGGGCACACCTTTCTATGCTTTGATATCCGGCCTACAGGTTTTACGATGAATGCGTAAAATGGGCTTCCCCTGTTTTAAAAACCAGCAGCCGCCACTGGTTTGAACCTCCTGTAAAGCGTCTTTGAGTACCATGAAAAGCGCTATATAAAACAGATGTATTATTATTATTATTATTATTATTATAAAGGTCAAGGCCGGAAAACCATACTGGGTGCCCATGATCTTCGGGCCCTTAGACGGCACTGCATCACATACAGGCATGCTTCTGTATTGGAAATCACAAAATGGGCTCAGGAATATTTCCAGAGAACATTATCTGTGAACACAACTCACCATGCCATCCGCCGTCGCCAGCTAAAACTCTATAGTTCAAAGAAGAAGCCGTATCTAAACATGATCTAGAAGCGCAGACGTCTTCTCTGGGCCAAGGCTCATTTAAAATGGACTGTGGCAAAGTGGAAAACTGTTCTGTGGTCAGACAAATCAAAATTTGAAGTTCTTTATGGAAATCAGGGACGCCGTGTCATTCGGACTAAAGAGGAGAAGGACGACCCAAGTTGTTATCAGCGCTCAGTTCAGAAGCCTGCATCTCTGATGGTATGGGGTTGCATTAGTGCATGTGGCATGGGCAGCTTACACATCTGGAAAGACACCATCAATGCTGAAAGGTATATCCAGGTTCTAGAGCAACATATGCTCCCACCCAGACGACGTCTCTTTCAGGGAAGACCTTGCATTTTCCAACATGACAATGCCAAACCACATACTGCATCAATTACAGCATCATGGCTGCGTAGAAGAAGGGTCCGGGTACTGAACTGGCCAGCCTGCAGTCCAGATCTTTCACCCATAGAAAACACTTGGCACATCATAAAACGGAAGATATGACAAAAAAGACCTAAGACAGTTGAGCAACTAGAATCCTACATTAGACAAGAATGGGTGAACATTCCTATCCCTAAACTTGAGCAACTTGTCTCCTCAGTCCCCAGACGTTTACAGACTGTTGTAAAGAGAAAAGGGGATGTCTCACAGTGGTAAACATGGCCTTGTCCCAACTTTTTTGAGATATGTTGTTGTCATGAAATATAAAATCGCCTAATTTTTCTCTTTAAATGATACATTTTCTCAGTTTAAACATTTGATATGTCATCTATGTTCTATTCTGAATAAAATATGGCATTTTGAAACTTCCACATCATTGCATTCCGTTTTTATTTACAATTTGTACTTTGTCCCAACTTTTTTGGAATCAGGGTTGTATAAGATATAATGATTTATATCTGGGGTGGCACGGTGGTGTAGTGGTTAGCGCTGTCGCCTCACAGCAAGAAGGTCTGGGTTCGAGCCCTGTGGCCGGCGAGGGCCTTTCTGTGTGGAGTTTGCATGTTCTCCCCGTGTCCGCGTAGGTTTCCTCCGGGTGCTCCGGTTTCCCCCACAGTCCAAAGACATGCAGGTTAGGTTAACTGGTGACTCTAAATTGACCGTAGGTGTGAATGTGAGTGTGAATGGTTGTCTGTGTCTATGTGTCAGCCCTGTGATGACCTGGCGACTTGTCCAAGGTGTACCCCGCCTTTCGCCCGTAGTCAGCTGGGATAGGCTCCAGCTTGCCTGCGACCCTGTAGAACAGGATAAAGCAGCTAGAGATAATGAGATGAGATTTATATCTGAAGATGCCATTATGGATATACAGCTCCAGAGTTTCATAATTATTTGCATATCCTAATTTGATTATTATACTGCACCTCTGGAACAGAGCAGAATAAAGACCTTGCTTGACGGACCAACAGGGGCTTTGTAGCTTGGCTACAAAGTAGCAGCTAGTTATTAGGAGACACTGAGTAAAAGGACTGAACATGTGATATGAACATACTTTTTTGACTTTTCACCCCTGATTTCCCCCCCCCACACCCCCACCCATGCCCCCACCCACACACCCCCACCCACACACCCACACACCCCCACACCACATCACCTTTGAGAACCATAAGTGATGATAACAAGAATAAAAAATAAACAATTACAGTGGAGAGGGAAAAGAGGAACACACCCACCCACACTTTTATTATTCTCTGGTTTTATGATTGACAGTTATGTGTTTGAAGAAAATGAACATTTTTGTTTTATTTATTCCAAAAATTACTGACAACATTTCCCTCAAATTACACATAAAATATTGTTACTTTGAGAATTTAATCATCACTTAGAGTATTCAGTAATGACCCTGAATATACAACATTCTTAACTGAGGAGAGAAAAGTCTTATCTTTGAAAAAATAATCGATTCTGGAATATGTACTGTGTGCATGGAGGAAAAAAAGAGGAAAGTTCTTTGTTGTAAGGAAAAAGGGTCTGCCAGGGGTCAATGCACCCCACCTGGTTCATAAATACAGATAAGGTCGTAGCCATTTTAGAGAAAGTCATAAGTTTAGGGTTCGATCAGTCTAAGGCTGGGTCAGTAACAATTCAGATCACCACCTAAAATTAGATCATGGAAGACAACACAGAGACTCCTCTGACCACTACCCCCATCCCCTCCTGGAGTTTACCAAGGGCTATTGGCAGATTCCCTTCTGGAAAAATCTTTTCCTTTTCTACCCAGAAGTTATTAGGGTAGAATTATTATGGGCTTGTTATGAGTAGTGATACGAATAGAACACACGTTCATAACGGTTCATATGAACTTCAAATATGATACCAGTCATGTAATCAAGAAAATTTAGCACAACACATTTTATACTGAAGCGAACAAGAATTGCCCTGTCGGGAGTTATTTCTACAGATATTCAGAGAACTGAGTGAGAGGAAGATAGAGGAATACCTTTCCACAGAGGATGCTCCATCTTTAAAGTGGAGAGGCTGCACCATTGAGCCGTCACTCTGAAAGGACACACAGCTGGGTCCAGGTGAGACAGGCCTTTCCTTCGTTTCACTAGAATGAAGAGAAAGTAGTTTTAGATTTTCATCTATAAAATATAGTGATTTATATCTGAAGATGCCATTATGTATATACAGCTCCAGAGTTTCATAATTATTTGCATATCCTAATTTGATTATTATACTGCACCTCTGGAACAGAGCAGAATAAAGACCTTGCTTGACAGACCAACAGGGGCTTTGTAGCTTGGCTACAAAGTAGCAGCTAGTTATTAGGAGACACTGAGTAAAAGGACTGAACATGTGATATGAACATACTTTTTTGACTTTTCACCCCTGATTCCCCCCCACACCCCAACCCACGCCCCCCCCACCCCCCCCCGCCCCCACCCCCACCCCCCCCCCCACACACCCACCCCCACCCACACACCCCCCCACACCACATCACCTTTGAGAACCATAAGTGATGATAACAAGAATAAAAAATAAACAATTACAGTGGAGAGGGAAAAGAGGAATACACCCACCCACACTTTTATTTATATATATATATATATATATATGATCAGTTTCTCTGGTTTTATGATTGACAGTTATGTGTTTGAAGAAAATGAACATTTTTGTTTTATTTATTCCAAAAATTACTGACAACATTTCCCTCAAATTACACATAAAAATATTGTTACTTTGAGAATTTAATCATCACTTAGAGTATTCAGTAATGACCCTGAATATACAACATTCTTAACTGAGGAGAGAAAAGTCTTATCTTTGAAAAAAATAATCGATTCTGGAATATGTATTGTGTGCATGGGGGAAAAAAGAGGAAAGTTCTTTGTTGTAAGGAAAAAGGGTCTGCCAGGGGTCAATGCACCCCACCTGGTTCATAAATACAGATAAGGTCGTAGCCATTTTAGAGAAAGTCATAAGTTTAGGGTTCGATCAGTCTAAGGCTGGGTCAGTAACAATTCAGATCACCACCTAAAATTAGATCATGGAAGACAACACAGAGACTCCTCTGACCACTAACCCCATCCCCTCCTGGAGTTTACCAAGGGCTATTGGCAGATTCCCTTCTGGAAAAATCTTTTCCTTTTCTACCCAGAAGTTATTAGGGTAGAATTATTATGGGCTTGTTATGAGTAGTGATACGAATAGAACACACGTTCATAACGGTTCATATGAACTTCGAATATGATACCAGTCATGTAATCAAGAAAATTTAGCACAACACATTTTATACTGAAGCGAACAAGAATTGCCCTGTCGGGAGTTATTTCTACAGATATTCAGAGAACTGAGTGAGAGGAAGATAGAGGAATACCTTTCCACAGAGGATGCTCCATCTGTAAAGTGGAGAGGCTGCACCATTGAGCCGTCACTCTGAAAGGACACACAGCTGGGTCCAGGTGAGACAGGCCTTTCCTTCGTTTCACTAGAATGAAGAGAAAGTAGTTTTAGATTTTCATCTATAAAATATAGTGATTTATATCTGAAGATGCCATTATGTATATACAGCTCCAGAGTTTCATAATTATTTGCATATCCTAATTTGATTATTATACTGCACCTCTGGAACAGAGCAGAATAAAGACCTTGCTTGACAGACCAACAGGGGCTTTGTAGCTTGGCTACAAGGTAGCAGCTAGTTATTAGGAGACACTGAGTAAAAGGACTGAACATGTGATATGAACATACTTTTTTGACTTTTCACCCCTGATTCCCCCCCCACACCCCCACCCATGCCCCCACCCACACACTCCCACCCCCACCCCCACCCCCACACACCCCCACACCACATCACCTTTGAGAACCATAAGTGATGATAACAAGAATAAAAAATAAACAATTACAGTGGAGAGGGAAAAGAGGAATACACCCACCCACACTTATATATGATCAGTTTCTCTGGTTTTATGATTGACAGTTATGTGTTTGAAGAAAATGAACATTTTTGTTTTATTTATTCCAAAAATTACTGACAACATTTCCCTCAAATTACACATAAAAATATTGTTACTTTGAGAATTTAATCATCACTTAGAGTATTCAGTAATGACCCTGAATATACAACATTCTTCACTGAGGAGAGAAAAGTCTTATCTTTGAAAAAAAATAATCGATTCTGGAATATGTATTGTGTGCATGGGGGAAAAAAGAGGAAAGTTCTTTGTTGTAAGGAAAAAGGGGGTTAATGGACCCCACCAGGGGTCAATGCACCCCACCTGGTTCATAAATACAGATAAGGTCGTAGCCATTTTAGAGAAAGTCATAAGTTTAGGGTTCGATCAGTCTAAGGCTGGGTCAGTAACAATTCAGATCACCACCTAAAATTAGATCATGGAAGACAACACAGAGACTCCTCTGACCACTAACCCCATCCCCCCACCCCCTCCTGGAGTTTACCAAGGGCTATTGGCAGATTCCCTTCTGGAAAAATCTTTTCCTTTTCTACCCAGAAGTTATTAGGGTAGAATTATTATGGGCTTGTTATGAGTAGTGATACGAATAGAACACACGTTCATAACGGTTCATATGAACTTCGAATATGATACCAGTCATTTAATCAAGAAAATTTAGCACAACCCATTTTATACTGAAGCGAACAAGAATTGCCCTGTCGGGAGTTATTTCTACAGATATTCAGAGAACTGTGTGAGAGGAAGATAGAGGAATACCTTTCCACAGAGGATGCTCCATCTGTAAAGTGGAGAGGCTGCACCATTGAGCGGTCACTCAGAAAGGACACACAGCTGGGTCCAGGTGAGACAGGCCTTTCCTTCGTTTCACTAGAATGAAGAGAAAGTAGTTTTAGATTTTCATCTATAAAATATAGTGATTTATATCTGAAGATGCCATTATGTATATACAGCTCCAGAGTTTCATAATTATTTGCATATCCTAATTTGATTATTATACTGCACCTCTGGAACAGAGCAGAATAAAGACCTTGCTTGACAGACCAACAGGGGCTTTGTAGCTTGGCTACAAGGTAGCAGCTAGTTATTAGGAGACACTGAGTAAAAGGACTGAACATGTGATATGAACATACTTTTTTTACTTTTCACCCCTGATTCCCCCCCACACCCCCACCCACGCCCCCATCCATGCCCCCACCCCCACCCCCACACACCCCCACACCACATCACCTTTGAGAACCATAAGTGATGATAACAAGAATAAAAAATAAACAATTACAGTGGAGAGGGGAAAGAGGAATACACCCACCCACACTTTTTTATATATATATATATATATATATAAGTCCAGCACCCTGAGACTATACACTAGGCAGAAAGAGGGAGGCCGAGGGCTAGTGAGCGTCAAGACCACGGTCCAGGATGAAACATTGAAAATCCAAGAATACATCAGAAAGATGGCCCCAAAGGATGAACTGCTAAGTGAATGTCTCAGGCAGCAGAACCCTGATGAGAGTGCAGAGGAGGAGGAGGAACAGACAACCTGGAGAGACAAACCCCTACATGGCATGTACCACCGTCAGATAGAGGAAGTGGCTGATATCAAGAAATCCTACCAGTGGCTGGATAATGCAGGACTGACAGACAGCACAGAGGCACTAATCATGGCAGCACAAGAACAGGCCATAAGCACAAGAGCCATAGAGGCCAGGATCTACCAGAGTAGATCAGACCCAAGATGCAGACTGTGCAAAGAAGCCCCTGAAACAGTCCAGCACATAGTAGCAGGGTGTAAGATGCTAGCTGGATCAGCGTACATGGAGAGGCACAACCAAGTGGCTGGGATAGTATACAGGAACATCTGCAACCAGTATGGAATAGAAGTACCCAAGTCCCAATGGGCCATACCACAGAAGGTGGCTGAGAACAACAGGGCCAAGATTCTGTGGGACTTCAGCTTCCAGACTGACAAACAGATCCTGGCTAACCAACCGGACATAGTGGTGGTGGACAAAGAGCAGAAGAGGGTGGTGGTGATAGATGTGGCGATCCCAGCTGACGCCAACATCAGGAAGAAGGAACATGAGAAACTTGAGAAGTATCAAGGGTTGAAAGAGCAGCTTGAACGGATGTGGAAGGTCAAGGGATGCGTGGTCCCAGTGGTAGTGGGGGCACTTGGGGCAGTAACCCCCAAACTGGGAGAGTGGCTCCAGCAAATCCCAGGAACAACATCTGAAGCCTCAGTCCAGAAGCGCGCAGTTCTAGGAACATCGAAGATACTGCGCAGAACCCTCAAACTCCCAGGCCTCTGGTAGAGGACCCGAGCTTGAGGATGACATGGATACCACCCCCCCACCGGGGGTGAGAAGGAGATTATATATATATATATATATATATATATATATATATATATATATATATATATGATCAGTTTCTCTGGTTTTATGATTGACAGTTATGTGTTTGAAGAAATTGAACATTTTTGTTTTATTTATTCCAAAAATTACTGATAACATTTCCCTCAAATTACACATAAAATATTGTTACTTTGAGAATTTAATCATCACTTAGAGTATTCAGTAATGACCCTGAATATACAACATTCTTCACTGAGGAGAGAAAAGTCTTATCTTTGAAAAAATAATCGATTCTGGAATATGTATTGTGTGCATGGGGGAAAAAAAGAGGAAAGTTCTTTGTTGTAAGGAAAAAGGGTCTGCCAGGGGTCAATGCACCCCACCTGGTTCATAAATACAGATAAGGTCGTAGCCATTTTAGAGAAAGTCATAAGTTTAGGGTTCGATCAGTCTAAGGCTGGGTCAGTAACAATTCAGATCACAACCTAAAATGAGATCATGCGAGTTCAAGCTAGGCAAGGAAGAAATGAGCTTGTTAGCGAAGCTCAAGTAGTCCCAGTTGTGTGTGTGTGTGTGTGTGTGTGTGTGTGTGTGTGTGTGTGTGTGTGTGTGTTAGAGAGAATTCCCTAAAAAACAAACAAAAAACTTTGTTTTAAAAGTAAATACATCAACATACAAAATCAAATTTTAGCTTTCACAATATTTCATGATCTCTTTAAAAAGATTTTCTCAATTCCAGGTTGAAAAAGACAGACTAACACTCACTGCCACCAGAGGTCTCTGTCTCACTTTTCTCCTTTTTCAAGTTGTTATTGTTTAATATATTATTCTGATGATCACGCAACATTAATGGTCTTGGTTCTGTTGGGTCTGTTCACAAAGAATTTCTGAGCAGCTCTTTCAGTATACCTGTCTCTCCCCCCCCCCCCCCCCCCCATGCCTGTGTTCCATTAACGTACCCTTTTCCCACTAGAAATACAGGACTTCTTCCTCACGAACATTTCAACAATATGTGAAACCTGAATCATTACCAGTTTGTTGCTAATTCACTCCTAGTTTTCAGATTTAGTTCCATTTATGGGTCATAGTAAACTTCTCACACTACACATTTTTAATATTTTAAACACTGCTTAAAAAAACAGTAAAAAAAAATATTCCATTCTGTACAACATTTCATTCAGAGCCTCCATGCAGAACTTCTAACAAATCCTTTATAAGTTTATGTTAGTGCATGTAAATTTCCTTTTTCTTTTAATTTAGAACATAGGGAGCAGTAGGTTATATCACATTTTTGCATTCTACATGCTTACGTTTGTGTCTTGTGACAAACTGATCATGCGGGCCGGCTCTGTGGTCGGCATGAAGCTGGACTCTCTGGTGACGGTGGCAGAGAAGAGGACTATGGACAAACTACTGAACATCATAGACGATGCCAGTCACCCTCTGCACACCGTCATCAGCAACCAGAGGAGCCTGTTCAGTGACAGAATGCTCCTTCCCAAGTGCAGGACGAACAGACTCAAAAACTCCTTTGTCCCTCACGCCATCAGACTGTACAACTCCTCTCTGGGGGGGAGGAGGGGTAACAGGAGGACGGAGGACAGGAAGGAGCAGTAGCCTAGCCTAACAATAAGCAATACTGGACAATGTGCAATATAATGTGCAATACCTCTCCTGCTGGACTTTTTTCATATATATACACCTGTGTATATATATATATATATATATATATATATATATATATATATATATATATATATTTATATTTTAAACTTGTATATGTTAATACTGAATTTATCCAGAAGTTTTTTCTATTCTCTGTTTATCCTGTAATGATGCTGCTGGAATTTTAATTTCCCTGAGGGAACCCTCCCAAAGATCGATCGATCGATCTATCGATCTATCTATCTATCTATCTATCTATCTATCTATCTTGTGCTGCTCATCTTCACTCATTTCAGATGTTCCGAGTTCCTCACACTCACCAGACATTATTTCAGAAGGTCTAATTAGCTTAGATTGGTCCTGGTGTGAAAACAACAGGGGAAAATGATATTACAACAAATATGATTTACACACACACACACACACACACACACACACACACACACACACACACAGAGTACCAGTCAAAAGTTTGGAGACACTGACTCATTCATATGTTTTTCTGGACTGTGACTATTTTCTACATTGTAGAACAATACTGAAGACATCAAAACTATGAAATAACATCTGGAACATATATGGAATTATGTGGTAACAAAAATATATTCCATATTTTATTTAGATTCTTCAAAGTAGCCATCGTTTGAAGAATCTAAATAAGGGTGTGATAAGGCTACTGTTGGCTTCTGATCAGGGCTGTGTCTCGCTGCTTGTATTGCTTGACCTTAGTGCAGCCAGGACCCCCCCCAGACAAGGGTGCGACTATGCTGCACAATCTGATCTACCACTTTTCCTTCTCAGTGGGTTGGAAAGTATGTAATTTTTGTACACAAGATTGTGAAGCATTACATCTCTCTGGTCTTAACAGGAGATGTGTAAAGAATTTAACCTTTTGAGTTGAACAACACTGAGCAACTAATCTCCTGTATATTTCAGTGCTCTTCCATATAAACGCAAGCACAAATACATAGGTTTATTTTTTGTTAATATGGGTAAGTACTTTGTCAAAAAAAAGTGTGTATAAATTACATGATGCTAAAAAGCTATTTTACTTCATAGAGATTGATATTTATTATTGAAAGAGCTTTAAATTTCTGAAGCACAGTTCTCCGGTTGCTTATATGGCAGGTGAAGGCTACACAGATATTTATCCGACTTGTGATTGAAATGGTTTTATCAGGACAGAATCGATAAAAATCATTGCTGCTGTGAGATATTCCGATCTGACACGAATGGTATCGAGGCCCAATGACATTTCAGCATTTTAATCTAAAATGGCTCTGTGTGTGTGTGTGTGTGTGTGTGTGTGTGTGTGTGTGTGTAACCAGGAAGTGGTGTTGCGTTTGTTGCTGTTTGTGTTTGTTGGAGAAAAAGAAGAATAAATAGTGGAAGTATGTCAGGAATTGTTGTAATAAATATGAATATTCTTCCCTCTCTCACAAATAACAGCTGTAAACTTTACACACATGTAAGAAACACCGCAGGACACACAGGTTTCCTTCCTTCAGGTAAAGTTACTGCGTCAACACCGAATTATCAAATTAAGAATAAAGTCAACTGTGTCAGTTAAGACAGAAATGTTCTTCATTTAGAAAATAATCCAAACATTCACATATTACAGCTTTATATTCCTGTACTCACTCTGATGATTTTTCCCCCCCAAAGAGCCACATGTTTTTCTGATCACAAAAAAATAAAACCTGCTGACTTTCACTTTCACTTTCCACTGAGCTCTGGAGGAGAAAAGGCGGGGTTTCAGAGGGTGGAGTCACAGCCTCTCTCTCTCTCTCTCTCCCCTTTATATAAACATCGGCTACGTCCACACTAATACGTTTTAGTTTTAAACCGGCGTGAAAGTTAAAACAATCTCTGTTTTCGCTCTCATCTCATCTCATTATCTGTAGCCGCTTTATCCTGTTCTACAGGGTCGCAGGCAAGCTGGATCCTATCCCAGCTGACTACGGGTGAAAGGCGGGGTACACCCTGGACAAGTCGCCAGGTCATCACAGGGCTGACACACAGACACAGACAACCATTCACACTCACATTCACACCTACGCTCAATTTAGAGTCACCAGTTAACCTAACCTGCATGTCTTTGGACTGTGGGGGAAACCGGAGCACCCCCACGCGGACACGGGGAGAACATGCAAACTCCGCACAGAAAGGCCCTCGCCGGCCACGGGGCTCGAACCCGGACCTTCTTGCTGTGAGGCGACAGCGCTAACCACTACACCACCGTGCCGCCCCTTTTCACAAACTACGGTATATCACAAAATTCATTATTTGATGTCAAATGCAAGGAGTGCCATTGTTACAGCCGACCCCACTACCAGGGTATGTTGTAACACAACCTGGGGTAAATTGGAACAGTAAAAAATTGAGACCACACCGCAAAATATGCATCTATGTAAGTTTATTGTGCATGTGCCAACACTTGAGCATCTTCCTGTGGTTCACTAAGAACAAAAGTAGCTCATCACTGATGGCTAAATGAAGAACAGTGTCAGTGGTGTGCATCCTAATATTAGAAGAGCTTTCTTAAAATAAATCATCTCCCAGAGTTATCAACTTTGATTGGGTCACTGTCAGACCCCGCAGAACTTGATCAGGAAACTGAATGCTTAGAGTCAACGTTCCGCTATACTTTAGATAATGTAGCTCCTCTTAAAAGGAAAATGATCAGAGAAAAAAAATAGCACCCAGGTATAACAATGACACTCACACTTTAAAACAGACCACTCAAAAACTGGAATGTAAATGGTGCCAAATAAAATTGGTTGCGTTCAAATTAGCATGGAAGGAGAGCTTCCTGAAGTATAGAAAAGCTCTTAGTGCTGCAAGATCAACATATCTCTCCTCCCTAATAGAAGATAACAAAAATAATCCTAGATTCCTATTTAATACTGTAGCAAAATTAACCAGGAATAAGTCCACTATAGACACATGTACACCTGCAGTATGTAGTAGCAACGACTTCATGAATTTTTTTAATGACAAAATCGAAAATATCCGACAAAAAATTCAAACTACTAATTTAAGGTCAGACAATGTAAGTGACAATTTAAGTAACCCTGTAGTTAACAATATAACTCAGATCAGCAATTAGAATATTTTACTCCCCTTAGAGAAATCGAGCTACTCTCATTAGTCTCCACATCAAAATCCTCGTCTTGTGTAAGGCAAGGCAAGGCAAGTTTATATAGCGCATTTCATACACAGTGGCAGTTCAATGTGCTTTACAGAGGTAAAAGCAAAACAGTAAACAATAGAAAATAAAATTACATAAAATAAATGGGGAAGAAGAGAGAAAAAATAAGAAGAATTAAACAATAGTAGAAATAAAATAATAAAATGAAGTAAAAGTTCAGTAAAAAAAACAGCAGAATAAAATAGAATAAAAGTTAAGTAAAGTTTAAAACATGCAGAGACTGTAAAAGTTAAGTAAAGTTTAAAACATGTAAAGACTGTAAAAGTTAAGTAAAGTTTAAAACATGTAAAGATGATGATATTTATCAGTTAGCAGAAAGCATCTGAGAACAGCTTGGTCTTTAATCTAGATTTGAAGCTGCCAACAGCAGGAGCATTTTTTATGTCCTCTGGCAGTTGGTTCCATAGCTGCACTGCATAGTAGCTAAAAGCTGCTTCACCACACTTTGTTTTAACAACAGGTTTTACCAGTAAATTTTGCTGCTGCGATCTGGTAGATCCGATTGGGTTAGGCCGCTGCAACATATCAGAGAGGTAATCGGGCCCTGTACCATTTAGAGATTTGTACACCAGCAGCAATGCTTTAAAGTCAGTTCTGTAGCTTACTGGAAGCCAGTGAAGGGACCTTAGAATTGGAGTAATGTGCTCTGTTCTTTTTGTTCGTGTGAGAACCCTCGCCGCTGCATTTTGAACCAGCTGAAGTCGTTTGATGGTCTTTTTTGGCAGGCCTGTGAAAAGGCCATTGCAGTAATCAACCCTACTAGAGATGAAAGCATGTATAAGTTTTTCCAGATCATTTTTTGACACAAGTCCTCTTAGTTTTGAAATGTTTTTTAGGTGATAAAATGCCGATTTAGTGATTGCTTTCATGTGACTGTCAAAGTTTAGCTCGCTGTCAATGAAAACACCAAGATTTTTAACCATTTCTTTTGTTTTAATCCCCTTTGTGTCAAGAATAGTGGTAATCCTGAGTCTTTCATCTTTTTTCCCAAATAGAATTACTTCTGTTTTATCTGTGTTCAGCTGAAGAAAATTTTGTGACATCCAGTTGTTGATTTGGTCGATACACTCGGTGTACTAGATCCCTTACCTACACGTCTATTCAAACAGATAATACCTGAACATGGCCGTAACTACCATTGAGGACACCGAGGTCATGTCCTCGGTATTTTTTTCAGAAATTTAAAATTGGACTACGCTGAATTCGAGCAGTGATCAATGTAAAACGCAGCGTCCACATCCACATGTCATCTGTATTTCCCCCCAATAAAATTCACATTTGTCTAATGTCATCTGAAATCTCTCAGCCTCTATCTCTATCGTTGCCGTGTCTAACGCAGCGTCACGTGACGCAGCCTATACTAGTGTCGGCCGGGGAAGTTGGGTTTTGGATAAAACAGGCAGGGTGGAGTCTACGCTCTATCACATATGCCTACCTAACCTAACGTAGGCTAATAGTCACATCGCATTATAGAGCTTTACCCGAGCGCAAAATGAAAACGTTGCAACAGACAGCCAACAGAAGAGCAGGGAAAGAGAAGGAGGGAAGGTGAGAAAATATTGTCAGTGCAGTGGCAGACCGTTCAGCGGTGTCATGCCAACTTTCCAAGGGGAAACGTTTCATTGTCATTGCCTATTACATTTTAGTTAGCATTTCGAGAAACATTCAAAACTACGTTGTCACAGGCAGCCCTGTGCAGGGCTGAGTAAACGGGCTGGTTCGAGTAACTCTCTCTCTTTTTCTCTCATAACTCTCTCTTTCTCTCTCACTCACTCACACAGACACACACACAAATAATACACTCTCACACACTCTCTTTAATACATAGTCTTCACACAGAACTAATATCCCTACATTCTAATGTAATTTAAAATAATGAAATGTAAATAATGCCAATACTTCAGGTAGCTGAGCGGTCCGTGTATCATCCGATCATTCAAGTATTCCATTCAATCTAAACAAAAAAACAAAAAAAACCACTCAATATTTCGTTTTCCTGTTTTTCTGTATGACCAAAAAATGAGGGATTGGTGTTTGTTTTCCTTTTTCCAACTCAAAACAGAACAAATAATAAACAGGGAAACCAAAACGAAATAATAACTCTAATTTACGATTATAGGAGCAACTTAACTTTCATTTTAGATAAAACTAAATTCATTTGTATTCATGTCAGTCTCAAGAATTAGTTCTTATTCATACATTATAATTTTTTGCGCTCATTCAGGCTCCTTTTACTGGAAGCAAAACTCTAGGAAGATCATGGCTTCCCGAGTCTGACTTTCAAGCTGTCCAGCAAAAGAAACGGAGAATCTCGTAAGTTGGAGTGCCAGTAACTTGTTACTCCTCCTCATATTTTCCTCCTGACATGAGTCATCGTAAAATGCTAAGCATGTCCTCTAACAAAAAGCAAAGTTGGTCTGACACAATATGTTGAAAGCGACAAAATGAATGCCATGTTGTTATTGTTATTGTAGCGAGTTCAATGTGTGAGTGGAGCACAGAAGACGGCAGGACAGAGATCAGGATGCAAACGGCTTTTATTGCCAAACTTTTCAGTCTAACATTTAATCCAAACACTCGGAGACTGGAGACTAACTCGCGCACACGCAGACTGTAGTCTCCTCTCAATGACTCCCCTCTGCTCTCACTCTCCCTCCGTAAGTAGGGCGCGGTTTACTGGGGAGAACACACAAAACATAGGTTAATCACACTCAGGTGTAGCGATTCTGCCACTTACCTTCCCCAACTCCGCCCTCCTGTCACAGACCGGCGCTTGACCACGCCCCCGCTGCCACATACCCCCACCGCCCGACTCAGGCCGGGCGCCCGTCCGGCCCGCGGCCGACTCCCCCCCCCCCCCCCCCCGACGGGAGAGGAAGTCCGCCACGACCATCTGCGCCCCCGGCCTGTGGACCACCTTGAAGTTGAAAGGTTGGAGCGCTAGATACCAACAGGTGATCCGCGCGTTGGCATCCTTCATACGGTGGAGCCACTGGAGGGGCGCGTGGTCCGAACAGAGGGTGAAAGAGCGCCCCAGCAGGTAGTAACGGAGGGCGAGGACCGCCCACTTGATAGCCAGGCACTCTTTCTCGATGGTGCTGTAGCGCCCCTCACGCACCGACAGCTTTCAGCTGATGTATAATACTGGGCGATCCTCTCCCCCCACCTGCTGGGACAAAACGGCCCCCAGCCCTCTGTCCGACGCATCCGTCTGTAACAAAAAAGGGAGAGAGAAGTCAGGGGAGTGCAAAAGTGGCCCCCCACACAGTGCAGCCTTTACCTCAGAGAAAGCCCGCTGGCACTGCTCCGTCCACTGGACCGGATCTGGCGTCCCCTTTTTAGTGAGATCAGTCAGCGGGCTGGTGACGTCCGAATAATTAGGTATAAACCTACGGTAATAGCCAGCCATCCCCAGGAATTGTCTCACCCCCTTTTTGGTCTTGGGCCTCGGGCAGGCCGCAATCGCTGCTGTCTTATTAATTTGGGGACGCACCTGCCCGTTACCCAAGTGGAAGCCCAGATACCGTACTTCCACCCGCCCAATCGCACACTTCTTCGGGTTGGCAGTGAGCCCCGCCCGCCTCAGCGACCTAAGGACGGCCCTCAGGTGTTGCAGGTGCCGCTGCCAGTCATTACTATAAATGATGATGTCGTCTAAGTAAGCGGCCGCATAGGTGGCGTGGGGCCGGAGGACCCGGTCCATCAGCCGCTGAAACGTAGTGGGCGCCCCAAACAGCCCAAACGGAAGTGTGACGAACTGGTGTAAGCCGAACGGTGTGGAAAAGGCCATTTTTTTCTGGGATAATGGAGTCAAGGGGATCTGCCAATATCCCTTCGTCAAATCCAGTGTCGAGTAAAAGCGAGCCGTGCCTAGTCGATCGAGCAGCTCATCAATACGAGGCATTGGGTACGCATCAAATTTAGACACCGCGTTGACTTTTCTATAGTCCACACAGAACCGGACCGAGCCGTCGGCCTTGGGAACCAAGACCACCGGGCTGCTCCAGTCACTGTGGGACTCCTCGACGATGCCCATTTCGAGCATGGCCTGAAGTTCTTCCCGAACCACCTTTTTTTTGTGTTCGGGTAATCTATAAGGACGGCTACGCACTACCACCCCCGGGGGCGTCTCTATGTGGTGTTCTATGAGGTTGGTGCGACCGGGCGAGAACACATCCGAAAACTCGGCCTGCAACTGGGCGACCTCCGTGAGTTGGGTCGGGGAGAGGTGGTCTCCACAGGGGACCGGAGAGGTGCGAGATGCCAATGACCCTTTTTGAACCTCCAGCCCCAGCTCTGCCTTCTCCGGAACTACCGACACCAACGCCACGGGGACCTCCTCGTTCCAGAGCTTCAGCAGATTGAGGTGGTAGATCTGTAGCGCCCCCTCCCTGTCCGTTCGCCTAACCTCATAGTCGCCGTCCCCGACTCGCCGTGTGACCTCAAAGGGCCCTTGCCACTTGGCGATTAATTTGGAGCTCGACGTGGGCAACAGGATGAGTACCTTATCTCCCGGAGTGAACTCTCTAAGGTGCGTGCCCTTGTTGTACAGGCGGGTTTGCCGTTCCTGGGCCTGCCGCAAATTCTCCTGAGTTAGGTGGGTGAGCGTGTGGAGTTTTGCGCGCAGATCCATAATGTATTGAATTTCATTTTTGCTCTGTGAAGGTCCCTCCTCCCAATTTTCCCGCAGTACATCTAAGATGCCGCGTGGCTTACGCCCATACAATAATTCAAACGGGGAGAACCCCGTGGAGGCTTGGGGGACCTCTCGCACTGCAAACAACAAGGGTTCGAGCCACTTATCCCAGTTACGTGCGTCCTCACTTACGAATTTTTTGATAATATTCTTGAGGGTGCGATTGAACCGTTCGACTAAACCGTCCGTCTGTGGGTGATACACGCTGGTGCGGATCGGCTTAATACCCAGTAGCCCATACAGTTCGGCCAGTGTTCGTGACATAAACGAGGTGCCTTGGTCAGTCAGAATCTCTTTCGGGATTCCGACCCGGGAGATGACGTGGAAGAGGGCCTCTGCAATACTACGTGTGGAGATATTGCGAAGAGGCACTGCTTCCGGGTATCGCGTTGCATAGTCCACCAGAACCAATATAAAGCGGTACCCTCATGTTGACCGATCTAATGGCCCGACGAGATCCATCCCAATTCTTTCAAACAGGGTCTCGATTAATGGTAGGGGGTGCAAGGGCGCTTTTGGAATGGCCGCTGGATTTACCAACTGGCATTCGCGGCACGCCGTACACCACTTACGGACGTCGCCGCGAATCCCCGGCCAATAGAATCAGGCCATTATCCGGGCGAGTGTTTTATCCTGCCCGAGGTGTCTCGCCATGGGATTAAAGTGAGCCGCCTGGAATACCAATTCCCGGCGGCTCTTTGGAATTAACAACTGGGTGACACGTTCTTTCGTCTGAGTGTCCTGTGTCACTCGGTATAACCTATCCTTTAAAATGGAAAAATAGGGGAAGGGCGGGGTGGCGTTCGGCTGGAGCGTTTGACCATCGATTACTCTCACTTGGTCAAACGCGTGTCGCAGAGTTTCGTCTAGCGATTGTTCCAGTTGGAAATCCGCGAGGGATTCCCCAATAGAAAGAGGAGGGGCCGGGGGCTCCTCACTCTTTCGCGGAGATGACGTAGACGGCTCTGCGACCGCAGCTCCAGCCAAAGCGACACCAGGACCCTCCCCTGATAACCGGCAGGACCCACTCTTTACTAGGCGTGCCATCAACCCCCGAAATCCCGGCCAATCAGTCCCCAAGATCAAAGAGTGGGTAAGGCGAGGATTAACCGCCGCCTTCACTATGGATTTGTCCCCTCTGAAATGTATGTGGCACGACACCAACGGGTAGTAGTGAATATCCCCGTGCACACACAACACCTTCACCCCTTGTGCTCCCCCCAATGCCTCGTCTTGCACCAGGCTTTGGCGGATAGAGGTCTGATTGCAACCCGAATCCACCAACGCCTGATATGTCGCCCCTTGTACACTTACCGGTATGCGATACGCTCCGGCCTGATCGAGGGCAGCCTCTGGCGCGTCGGGGATCCGTACCACCGCCCCCACCTCCATCGCGGCACACTGTTGCTGCAGGTGGCCCGGTTCCCCGCAGCGCCAGCAAACCGGCCCGGGCCTCCCCTCTGCAGCTGTGATTTGAGGGTCACTCACCTGAGGGGGGGGAGAGACAGACACAGAAGGGAGAAACGGGAGGGCACCACGGGTGCGGCGGGCTGGCTGGGGTGGAGCCGGCCCCCGCCTCCGTGGTGGGGGAATGGGGCGAGGACGGGACACAGGAGGAGGGGGAAGAGAGAGAGAGAGAGAGAGAGAGAAGAGGAGAGAGAAGATGATGCCATCCGTTGTCCTGCCGCCGGGACAGCCGCCAGATGATCCTCCGCCAGTCCTACGGCCTGATCCAGCGACGCCGGGCGGTGGCACTGGACCCACTCCGCGGTTCCGGCGGGCAGGCGGGCGATGAACTGTTCCAGCGCCACCTGGTCGATGATTCCCTCGGTGTCGCGATCTTCAGCCCTCAGCCACCGCCAGCAGGCGTCCCGGAGCTGCTGGCCAAACGCGAACGGGCTGCCGACTTCCTCCATTCGCAGCGCGCGGAAGCGCTGGCGCTGCTGCTCCGGCATGCGCCCCACGCGCTGGAGGACAGCCCGGCGAAGGTTGGCATAGGCCAGCTGGTGGTCAGCGGGGAGCTGTAGTGCGGCTAACTGCGCCTCTCCCGTCAGGAGGGGGAGGAGGCGCGCCGCGCGCTGCTCCATCGGCCACCCCGAGGCTTCGGCGACCTGCTCGAATAACGCGATGAACGCCTCGGGGTCGTCCTGCGGGCCCATCTTAGTCAAGGTGATGGGAGATGGGCCCACGGCCGGGGCGCTGGTGGACCCCGCCGATGCGAGGAGGCGCAGGAACGCCTCTCGGTCTTCCTGCTGAGCCAGCACCAGGGCTTCGAAGCGGCGCTCCTGCTCCTTTCGGAGCGTGACGAGTGCCTGGTGCTGGCTCTGCTGAGCCGTGGCGAGGGCGTGGACCAAGTCCGCGAACGGGGAGGATTCCATGGGGCTGCAGGACCGGTGGTCCACCTTTCCAGGTTTCGGCACCACTGTAGCGAGTTCAATGTGTGGGTGGAGCACAGAAGACGGCAGGACAGAGATCAGGATGCAAACGGCTTTTATTGCCAAACTTTTCAGTCTAACATTTAATCCAAACACTCGGAGACTGACTCGCGCACACGCAGACTGTAGTCTCCTCTCAGTGACTCCCCTCCGCTCTCACTCTCCCTCCTTAAGTAGGGCACGGTTTACTGGGGAGAACACACACAAAACATAGGTTAATCACACTCAGGTGTAGCGATTCTTCCACTTACCTTCCCCAACTCCGCCCTCCTGTCACAGACCGGCGCTTGACCACACCCCCGCTGCCACAGTTATCATTATTTATTATTACTATTATATTGAGATAATAATAATTAAGAGATCATCAGCTTAACATTAACAGCTTAATATATTAAATGAATAGGATGTATGAATAAATTACTTGATATATACATGCACATGCAATTTTTCTGTTTCATAGATGCAGAGATGATGATGGACTGTCGCTGAGGATCATGGGAAGGCTAATGTAGCGTGGGGAATAGAGAAAATCAATAATCGTAAATTAGAGTTATTATTTCGTTTTGGTTTCCCTGTTTATTATTTGTTCTGTTTTGAGTTGAAAAAAGGAAAAACACCAATCCCTCATTTTTTGGTCATACAGGAAAACGAAATATTGAGTGGTTTTTTTTGTTTTTTTGTTTTTTTTCCAGATTGAATGGAATACTTGAATGATCGGATGATACACGGACCCGAGCAATACACTCAGTTCAGTTCAGTTTTGACTTTTATGTCAGACAAAACTCCACAGTTATGATGGCACAGTTTTAGAATTGTTGAAGTAAATGTGTTATGAGCCAAACTTACATTACAGGCAATGGTGAGAACACTGTTTCAGAGAATGCATGCAAATGGATCTCAATTGAAGACAGCCAGATAGACTGATGCCTTTACATTACTGCTCAGAATGTCTCTACACATACAGACACCCACAAATAACACACAAACTCTCTCTCTCTCTCTCTCTCTCTCTCTCTCTCTCACACACACACACACACACACACACACACACACACACACTATTATTATAAGGTGTAATACTAAAGCTTACAATTCAGCAGTTCACACCCTTTCTGTCATGTGTATGCTGCAATGTAAATAATGCCAATACTTTAGGTAACGGCGGCACGGTGGTGTAGTGGTTAGCGCTGTCACCTCACAGCAAGAAGGTCCTGGGTTCGAGCCCCGGGGCCGGCAAGGGCCTTTCTGTGTGGAGTTTGCATGTTCTCCCCGTGTCCGCGTGGGTTTCCTCCGGGTGCTCCGGTTTCCCCCACAGTCCAAAGACATGCAGGTTAGGTTAACTGGTGACTCTAAATTGACCGTAGGTGTGAATGGGAGTGTGAATGGTTGTCTGTGTCTATGTGTCAGCCCTGTGATGACCTGGCGACTTGTCCAGGGTGTACCCCGCCTTTCGCCCGTAGTCAGCTGGGATAGGCTCCAGCTTGCCTGCGACCCTGTAGAAGGATAAAGTGGCTAGAGATAATGAGATGAGATGAGACTTTAGGTAACTGGTACTTTAGGTATGTATACTCAGTTCAAGAGTTCACTACCTTTCTACTTTTATGTCAGATAAAACACCACAGTTATGGTGCCACAGTTGTAGAATTGTTAAAATAAATGTGTCCACCACCAAATCTATCCTTGGTTTGTTATTTATTTATTTAAGTTGTGCGGGGGGTGCTGTCAGCCATGCTTGACCTCGGTATTTGAAAAATCCTGGTTACGGCCCTGTACCTGAAGTAATTGAACTGCTTCTAAAAATAATAAATTCTTCTCTTATGATTGGCTATGTACCCAAATCCTTTCAACTAGCAGTTATCAAACCCCTGATTAAAAAACCTGACCTTGATCCCTGTCAGCTGTCCAATTATCAGCCAATATCAAACCTCCCCTTTATCTCCAAGATCCTAGAAAAAGCTGTGGCACAGCAGTTATGCTCATATTTACATAGGAATAACATCCATGAAATGTATCAGTCAGGATTTAGACCTCATCACAGCACAGAGACAGCTCTGGTTAAAGTAGTAAATGACCTACTGTTGGCGTCTGATCAGGGCTGTGTCTTGCTGCGTGTGTTGCTTGATCTTAGTGCAACATTTGATACCATTGATCATTCCATTCTTCTGGATAGACTAGAAAATGTTGTGGGAGTTAAGGGAACGGCTCTCTCCTGGCTCAGGTCTCATTTAACTGATTGCTATCAGTATGTTGATGTAAATGGTGATTTTTCTAGATATACTGAGGTAAAGTTTGGTGTTCCACAAGGTTCTGTCTTAGGCCCACTGCTTTTCCCTTTTTTTTCTTTCTTTGTCATCTGTAGTCTGTGTGTGTGTGTGTGTGTTTGAACCTCCTGTAAAGCGTCTTTGAGTACCATGAAAAGCGCTATACAAAACAGATGTATTATTATTATTATTATTATTATTATTATATGTTACCTCTGGGTGATATTGTTCATAAGCATGGTATTAGTTTCCACTGTTATGCTGATGACACATAGTTGTATGTTTCTGCAAAACCAGATGAGAGACACCAGCTTAATAGAATTGAGGAATGTGTAAAGGACATTAGACACTGGATGCTTATTAACTTCCTTCTGCTTAATTCTGACAAGACTGAAGTACTTGTACTCAGATCACATGGAGCTAGAAGTAGGTTTTCTGATTACACAGTAACTCTGGATGGCCTTTCTGTTTCTTCACGTGCAGCAGTAGTAAAAGACCTCGGAGTGATTATTGACCCCAGTCTTTCATTTGAAACTCATATCGATAACATTACCCGGATAACTTTCTTTCATCTCAGAAATATTGCTAAGATAAGAAATTTAATGTCACTACATGACGCAGAAAAACTAGTTCATGCTTTCGTTACCTCCAGGTTGGATTATTGTAATGCCTTACTGTCTGGATGTTCCAATAAGTGCATAAACAAGCTCCAGTTAGTTCAAAATGCAGCAATAAGAGTCCTTAGTAGAACTAGAAAATATGACCACATCACCCCTGTCTTATCCACACTGCATTGGCTCCCAATCAAATTTCGTATTGTTTTTTTTTTTTGTAAAGATTTGTTTTGATTAATAGAAGCTCTTACAGGATGTTTATGGCGCATAGCAACCTTCTACAGTTTGTTACAGTGAAAGTCGTATTTTACAAAAAGAACATACATGTTCTATGTATACATGTGTCATGTATAACATTACAGACACACCAAACAAGGATGATTTTTGAACATCAGAAGAGAAAACAAGAAAGAAAATAAATAAATAAATAAATAAATATTACATGAACTTTTCCCATCCCACCCTCCTCACTCGTATGGCTCTCAATTTCCTTTCATTTATATACCTACACAGTCTGTATACCCAGTCTATACATACACCCATCTGTACACATTCAAATGTATATAAATCAACACACTACTCACAACAGATACATCAATGAGGAAGTTATACAAGAGGAACCTACAGAGGGCTAGTTTGAAGCCGGTCCATAAAGGTTAACACCACCAAGGTCAACCAAGTCCGGAGAAGGCAGAATGTCTATGAAGGGGCCCCAAATTTTTCCAAAGGCTCCATGCTTCCCTCTCACATTATATAATATCTTTTTGGGTGTGCTGTAAAACACAAGCTCATTAATCCAGTGTCTTACTGATGGTGAATTTTCAGATTTCCAGTTAATCAGAATACATTTTTTCACTGCAGTGCTCGCAAGTAAAATAAAGTATTTCTTATAGTAGTTCACATTAATAGAGCTTGTGTCCCCCAGAATCCATAGTTTGGGGTCCTGTTCAATTTGAATTCCTATTACCCTTGAGGTTAATTCAATGGCACACTTCCAAAATTCTTCTATCATTGGGCAACTCCATAGCATGTGTAGAAGCTCACCGTCGGTCACTTTACATCTCTGACATCTGGGGGAAATGTTGCTGTCAATTTTATGTAACCTGTAAGGGGTGTAGTATGTCCTGTGGAATATATTAAATTGAATTTGCCTGTGTTTTGTGGAGATTAACACAGTCTGTGCCTGTTCCAATAGGTTATGCCAATCCGCCTCCACATAAACACAGCCTAGGTCTGTTTCCCATTTTCCTTTTGTAGATGTTTTATCATAAACAAGTAACTTTCCATTGATGATACCATATATAGAAGATGTTATTCCTTTTGTTGATCTGCATAGCTTGTTACATAGGTGGGTTTCAAAAGGAGTTTCTTTTGGAACATCTGGGAATGTTTCTTGAGGTTCCTCCTTAACCCAGTCTCTAATTTGTAGGAATTTGAAGAGACTATAATTAGGAAGATTGAATTTTTCATTTAGTTGTTGGAAGTTAGCAAAAGTATCATTGATGTATAAATCAGCAACTGTTTGGATTTTTCTATCTTTCCACCCCCGCAATACTGAGTCTGTGATGTGGTGTGAGAGGTTGGGATTACCCCACAAAGGTGCCCTTCTGAGAAAAGAAATACTTGTGTCCAGAAATGAGTGAGATTCTTGCCAAGCAGCAAATGTGTTCAGCATTATTGAATTGTTTGTGAGTGTGGCTAAACAATAAAAATAATAATAATAAGTTAAATTTATATAGTGCCTTTCAAGAAACCCAAGGACGCTTTACAATTATAGACAAATAAAAAAAAACCCAATAAAAAATAATAAATAAATAAATGAATAAATAATAAAAAATAAAAGTAAAAAGTCCACCAAGTAGGAGTCAAGATGTAATTCCAGTGGTGTAGCAGCCACAGTCTCACCAAAAGGCGCATGAAAACGAGTCCCACATCTCCAGCACAGCCGCCGTGACGCCGTCAGCCACATCGCTCGAACACCACGCCGTGGATCCACAAAGCGAGCAGAGAAGCTCTGCCACGCAGAGCGCTGGTGTGTCCCAAACCGCCTGCACAGCCACCGCGACACCACTGAGCAACATCGCTCGGAACATCACGCCAAGCGTTAAAGTGCAGAGCGCTGGACAACCACGAATGTTAAATGAGCAACGAGCTCACTGCAGTCCACAGCTGGGAGCGCAGGCATCACCCACGGCGAACCAAGGCCTGGAGGGAACCAACGCCCAAAACTGGGTCCGGAGCTACACCACAACCGGCGGACAAAACACTCAAACAAACATCAAACTACACAAACACACAGAAAAAAATAAATAAAATGAAAATTGCAAAAGAAAGAAAATAAAAATAAAATAAAAAAAAAAAGCTCTGGTTAAACATTTTTTTGTACCTAAAAATGGAACACCCTTTAAAGGCATAGACTTCATCTCATGTTGTTCTATTGGGACCCATGTAACCTCACTATTCTCTGCATGCAGCCAGATCCAAATTGATCGGTACTGAGAAGCAAGATAATAATTCCTAAAGTTTGGTAGGTTAAGTCCTCCCCTTGAATATGGAGCCTGCAGAGAGGTGAGTTTGACTCTAGGGTTTTTCCTCTGCCATATGAAAGGAGTTATAATTTTGTTAAGCTCTTTAAAAAAACCTCTTGGGAACATTTACAGAAAGACATTGAAATAGGTAAATAAACTTAGGCAAAATGTTCATTTTAATAGTGTTAATTCTGCCTATGCGAGACAGTGGGAGATCCATCCATCTTTGAAGGTTGAGTTTGGTTTGTTCCAATAATTTCATATTACCTGTTACCTATCTTCTTCATGCCTAGGGGCACATAAGGCCTCCACGGAATGCCTCCACCTCTCTCTGTTGGCTGCAGCAGCCCTTGCCTCTTCCCATGACCGCCAACCTGCCTCTTTCCTCTCTCTTTCCACTGTTCTTCACCAGGTCATCTTAGGCCTCCCTCGCTTCCTTTTTCCTTCAGGCGTCCATGTGAGTGTGGTGTTGGAATCTCTCCTTCCGTCTTGCCGTAGAATTTGGACGATCATCTTCCATCTGCGCCTCTTTACCTCCTTGCTCAAAGGCTTCATGCCTGCTTTCTCGAGTAGTTCTTTGGTAGTGACATGATCCTTCCACTCTATTTTAAGGATTCTCCTTAGACACTTATCGTGAAACACATCGATCCGCTTGTCGTCTCCCTTGTTCATTTTCCATGTTTCACACCCGTAGAGTAGCACTGGCACCACTAGGGTTTTGAACAATCTAAACTTGGTTCTCTTTGTGATGATCTTGGAGTTCCATGTTCTTTTGAGTTTGGCAAATGCACCTCTTGCCTTGGAGAGCCTATTCTTCAGATCCTTCATCCCTCCTCCCTCTTTACAAATGGTAGCTCCCAGATAGTTAAACTCCTCAACTTCACCAATGTCTTGTCCATCGACTGTAACCCTTTCTTAACTCTTTGCGTTGATCTTCATCACCTTTGTCTTGTCTTTGTTGATTTTCAGCCTGACCCGTCTCGCCTCTTTGTTCATTTTAGTTGTCTTGCTTTGGATATGTTGTTTAGTTGAAGAGAGCAGCGCCACATCGTCCGCGAAATCCAAATCATCAAGCTTAGATGTAAACCTCCACCTTATTCCGTTCTCTCCATTTCCCACAGTCCTTCTCATTACCCAGTCCATTACTATCAAGAACAAGAATCCCGACATGTTGCACCCTTGTTTGACGCCTGTTTTGATGTTGAACCACTCACATGCTTCTGCCTGATCTTCTACAGCACACTCAAAATCATCATAGAACACTCTCACCATCCTTATAATCTCGTCTGGGATTCCATATTTTTGCATAATTAACCATAGGCTTTCGCGGTGGATGGAATCGAATGCCTTCTCAAAGTCTATGAAGTTTACATATAAGCTAGTTTGCCACTCATTGGCTTGCTCGAGGATGTTTCGTAATATGAAAATCTGGTCTGTTGTTCCTCTGCCCTTCCGATATCATGCTTGCTCACTTCTCAGCCTGTTATCAACTCCATTCCGAATGTGGTCTATAACGATCCTTCCAAGTATCTTGCCTACCACTGAAAGCAGAGTTATTCCTCTCCAGTTCTTACATTCTTTGAGGTTTCCCTTCTTTGGCAATTTTGATAATCAGCCCCTTTTTCCATTTTTTTTTCTGTGTGTTTGTGTAGTTTAATGTTTGTTTGGGTGTTTTGTCCGCCGGTTGTGGTGTGGCTCCGGGCCTAGTTTTGGGCGTCGGTCCCCTGGGCGTCGGCACAGGCCTTGGTTCACCGTGGGTGGTGCCTGTGCTCCCGGCTATGGACTGCAGTGAGCTCGTTGCTCATTTTGCATCGTGGTTGTCCAGCGCCCTGCACTTTAACACTTGGCGTGATGTTCCGAGCGATGTTGCTCGGTGGTGTCGCGGTGGCTATGCAGGCGGTTTGGGACATGCCAGCGCTCTGTGTGGCGGAGCTTCTCTGCTCGCTTTGTGGATCCATGGCATGGTGTTCGAGCGATGTTGCTGACGGCGTCACGGCGGCAGTGCTGGAGATGTGGGACTCGTTTTCGTGCACCTTTTGGTGGGACTGTGGCTGCTACACCACGGGAATTGCATCCTGACCCCTACTTGGCGGACTTTTTACTTTTTATTTAATTTTTTTTAAATTATATTTTTTATTTATGTATTTTTTCTTTCCTTGTCTATAATTGTAAAGCGTCCTTGGGTTTTTTGAAAGGTGCTATATAAATTTAACTTATTATTATTATTTGTCAGAGATCTTTTCATGTTTCCATACTTTCTCCAGTAGCTGATGCACTTTCTCTGTTGAGAACTTTGTGTGCCTTCAATAATTCAGCTGTGTTAGAGTTGATTCCTGGAGACTTCCCATTCTTTAATCGCTCAATTGCTGCTTTGACTTCCCCCAGGGTTGGTTCGGTGACTGCAATTTCTTCAATTATTTCGCTGAGCTCAAACTCGCATTCATCCTCTGTTGTTATTGGATCTGTTGGTTCTTCCCTGTTCAGTACTTCCCTAAAGTGCTCTGTCCACCTTGACTGTATTTCCTTATTTCCACTCATAAGATTACCTCTCTTGTCAAGGATTGCTGCGCTGCTTCTAGTTCTTTCTTTGCATAGCACTTTTGTCAGCCCGTATAACATTCTCATGTGTTGTTTCCTTGCAGCCTCCTCTGCCTCATTTACGATGCTATCCATCCACTTTCTTTTGTTGCTCTTTATGCTCCTCTTCACCTCCCTACTCTTTTCCTTATATTCTGTTCTGAGCCGTTTCTTGACCCTCTCTGAGCGAGTGCTTATAATCTTCTTATTTATCTCTTCTCTTTGATCTACAAGCGCCCATGATTCTTCTGTTATCTATGGCTTTCTTTTCTTCCTTGGCCGACCTAATACTTCCTCTGCTGCTCTCATGTATGCCTCTTCCATTACTTGGAAGTCCCTTTCTATTTCGTCCTCCTCTCCTACACTAGGTGTCTCTTCTTCCAATACTTGATATCTATTCTGCAAGGTGATAATAAATGTTTTCAAAACAGCTTCGTCTTTCAACTTGTTGGTGTCATACTTGGTTCTTATACTTCCCTGTTCTTTTAGTTGTTTTCTTAGTCTTAGCTTCACTTTCGCGCATACAAGACAGTGATCACTTCCAATGTCTGCAGATCTATAAACTCTGGTATCAATTATCGAGTTGCGGAACTTCTTGTTTATCAGCACATGGTTTATTTGATTTCTCATTTTCCAATCAGGTGATACCCAGGTAGCTTTGTGTATATCTCTATGTGGAAATAAAGTTTCTGTTATGACTAACTCGTTCATGTCACAGAATTCACAAAGCCTCTCTCCATTGTCATTCTGTCTTCCAATTCCATGCCTACCCATGATTCTCTCATAGCCCCAGTTTTCCTCGCCGACCTTCGCGTACATGTCACCTGTGACAACCAGCATATCGTGCTCCTTCTTAGCATTCAACACCTCCTGCAGTCTCTTGTAGAATTTGTCCTTTACCGACTCCTCCACATCCTCTGTTGGTGCATATATATGTACAATGATCAGTTTAACATGTTTGGAATAGAGCCTAGCTACAATTATTCATTCATTTACTGGCGTCCAATCTATGAGTGTTCCTGTTGCAAATTTGGACATCAGTATTCCTACTCCATTTCTGTGGTTATTATCTTCTCTGCCAGAGAATACCTCTCTTCTTCATCTCAATGCCTGTGCTATGTTCCCACTCTGGTACAGCGTTCTTACATTCCAATTTCCTATCCTCATGACGTTCTTAGGGTGGACTAATGGTCTCATCTACAGTACTCAAGGGCTTCCGTGTGGCTTTCACCCCCATGCATCATCAAACCTCTCATGGTGTGAGGAGTGACCACTGTGTCCCCCAGATTATGTGAAATCGTAACGTTTCTGGTTTCTGTAATAATCTGCTTTTTATGGGAGCGGGTTATCAGCCCGCAGCCCAATCCCCAACCTGGAGGACCAGGGAGTCACTCTTCATCTGGCCCCTACCCTTCGACCTATTCGGCATGGGTGACCCTACCAGGTGTCTATGACACCAGCTGACATAGTTCTAGGGGTCACTGGGGCATGCAAACTGCTCCACCGCGATAAGGTAATGACTCCAATGGAGCGGAATAATTTCATATATCCTGTCAAATGCTTTGTTTGCATCCATAGATATTATTAGCATAGGATTTTGATTTTTTTGAACAATGTTCAGTATGTGGAGCAGTCGCCGCACATTATCTGCTCCGTGCCTGTTTTTAACGAAGCCTGTTTGGTCAGAGTGTATTATCTTTGGTATAACATCTTCCAGTCTGAGAGCAATTAGTTTGGACAGTATTTTATAATCTGCATTTAGAAGGCTGAGGGGTCTGTATGAGTCACATTTTTCTCTCTGTGCTTCCACAGAAGGCAGTCACATTTCTCTGCCTCTCCCTCCCTTATCTCTCCTGCTTCTGCTCCTGCTGTCTCGTCTGTCTATTGTCTATGCTTCGAGAGACTCTCTCCGCCTTGCTCTTCAAACTATAAATCATGGAATTGATAAACTGGTCTCTTCACGCAATTGACACTATTTTCTCAACGAGGAGCCTGGGTTCAGGGGAACCAGCCTGTCCTGCCAGAACATTTGCAGCTGGCTGTACAATGGACACGTGGGAGAGGTGGCGGGTCGTGTGCCTGGTGCTTCTTTCTGTGTGAGGACATTGAAGACATCTACCTATTCGTAACCATGATTACAGGACTTTTGCTGATTGGATTAAGCATTTCCCTGGTTTATCAAGGAAATCAGGAAGCGGTGACAGCTGTCCAAAGCCCCATAAAGCTGCCCGACATGATTGAAGCGGTGGGCAGAGCTGTCGGCACTCAGACTGTAGCTATTCAGAACTTGAACCGCAACGTGAATACCATATTGGAGAAGCTGTTGGCTTTGCAAAGGGAAATGGATCGATGCGGAGACCATGGACAAGCAGCGGAGTCATGAAAAGAGTACGTCTACTTGTCCCAAGACCAAACAAATTCCAATCTTATCTTCGGCTCCCTCAGCCAGCAATGCCTTGGCCAAGGCCGTTGATAGGACAACAACTCCCCCTGAAGATCACTGCAGTCAGACTCTCTCTGTACTCCTCCCCCCACTTCTCACGGTCGCCGTTTTTACCCCCAGTGTGACAAGTGGGTAAGCGACGTCTGGCTGCAGGACCGGACTGCTTGTTGCGCTGGGTTACCTATACCTCTGCCCCCCCTCCTCCCCCTCCCATGATAGCCCCATCCATCACTCCCTTCCCCCTCGAGTCCTGAGTTTTCATGTTGTAAAAGTGTACTGTGTTTTTTGTGCTTATAGGCTGAGGTGTTTTTTTAATGTTCCCACACTGTACTTCCCACAGAAGCATAGTGTGGGGGCTGTTTTTTTTCTCCTCCTCTCCCCTCATGTTATTCTGTATTTTTCATCCCTGTCTTCCTGTCCTGTCTACCCCTGTGTCAATTGTATGTATGTATATGTACGGACAGGTTGACGGATAATTTCACTGGTACTTGTGACTAGTGACAATAAAGGGTTCATTCATTCATTCATTCATTCATTTCTGTTTGTCCTTACCCAGTTTTGGAAGCAGTGTGATTGTTGCGATTTCCAATGAGTCTGGTATTTTTTTATTTTCTAGAGCTTCTTTAAACATGTTCGTGAGGGGGGGTCAATAATTTTTTTGAAAAGGCCTTATAATACTCGACAGGGAAACCGTCTGGCCCGGGAGTCTTGTTATTTTGTAAAGAATTAATGGCTTGGAGTACTTCCATTTCTGATATATCTGCATCAAGCAGTTCTCTATCCTCATCTTGTAATTTAGAAGGGTTATTCCATCCATAAACCTTTTTGCTCCGATATTATCAGCGTCCTGCCCAGTTTTATATAAATCTTCGTAAAATTGTTTGAATTCCGCATTTATGGATGGTGAATCATCAAGGAGTCTGCCATCCTCTGTTAATATTGAGTGTATAAACTTATCAGATGTTTCCTTTCTAATTTGCCAAGCCAAGAGTTTACTTGTCTTGTTCCCAAATTCATAATAGTGATACCTAGTTCTGGCCATACCTGCTTCCTCTTTGTTGGTACATAGATTATTATACTGCATCCTTGTTTTTATTAGTGTATTAAGGTGTTCTTCCTTTCTGGTGGCAATGTAGTCCTGTTCCTGCTTTTTAATATCACTTTCTAATCTAGTTAGTCTCTCTCTAATTTTTTTTTTACCTTATGGCCACCATATGATAAAATCTGACCTCTCATATAGGCTTTAAAGGAATACTCCAGAGTGAAATGCTTTTTAGGGCTCTTTTCGCATGATTGGGAGTGCATACGTTGAGTTGGTAGCACAATCACGTCAATCGGTTGTGTTTTGAGAAAGTTGTTTTTTTGTGATTTAAACCGAAAGCACTAACACTGCAGTGCGAGGGGAATGTCATTTCACAGATATAAAACACTGTTTTTAAAACCATTGCCAAGGTCCAAACAACATTACAGTTCAGTGGAAGTGAGTACAGGGTTCCTACACACAAACCTAAGTGTTCCTGGCTCTGTAAGTGTACGGACAGATCGTCTAGAAGACTGAATACAAAACATGTACCTTCCCAAAAGTAGTTGCTCTCTAGATGCCATCTTCAGGGGACAGTCCATAAAAGTCGAGTGCAGAGCTAAATCCTCTGGAAATCCATAATTTCGTAGCATCACATGACCTCCCATTCAAAATTCCAACCCGCTTGGACTATAATGTTGTTGCATGCAGTTTCCTTTTAATTTCGAACTAAACACTAGATTGTGTTTCCATAAAATGCTACGAAATTGTGCATTTCCAGAGGATTTAGCTCTGCACTCTGCACTCGACTTTTACGGACTGTCCCCTGAAGATGTCGTCTGGAGAACAATTACTTTCGGGAAGGTACATGTTTTGTATTCAGACTTCTAGACGATCTGTCCGTACACTTACAGAGCCAGGAACACTTAGGTTTGTGTGTAGGAACCCTGTACTCACTTCCACTGAACTGTAATGTTGTTTGGACCTTGGCAATGGTTTTAAAAACAGTGTTTTGTACTGGCGAAATGACATGCCCCTCGCACTGCCGTGTTAGCGCTTTCGGTTTAAATCACAAAAAAAAAACTTTCTCAAAACACCACCGATTGACGTGATTGTGCTACCAACTCAACGTATGCACTCCCAATCATGCGAAAAGAGCCCTAAAAAGCATTTCACTCCAGAGTATTCCTTTAAGAGCCTCCCAAATGTTGGCGTGAGAAGAGGAATTTAAATTGACATCAAGAAATATTTCAATGTTAGTGGTCATATATGAAATAAATTCAGGGTCTTATAACATGTAATTTTTAAATCTCCACCTACGGGTTGTGGGCTGTGGAGTATCAATCATCCAGGAGAGTTTGATGGGATTATGATCTGAGAAGGTAGCTGCTAAATAGGAGCATTCTATCACCGTGACCATCATATCTTGTGGCACCAAGAACATGTCAATTCTAGAGTGTGTATTGGTGAAAAGAAAGAAAAATCCCTCTGATTTGGATAAAAATTTCGCCACACGTCAATTATGCCTATGTCTTTCATACCTTGGTTTAGTGCTGTTGCCGTCTTTGATAGTGAAGTTGTTTTTGGTGATGATTGATCCAAAAGAGGGTTTAAGACCAAAGTAAAATCTCCACCCACAACACATTGACCCCCAATTGTAGCCAGTTTCATAATCAGATTGTTAAAGAACAACGGGTCATCGTAGTTAGGCCCATATATATATTCACCAAAAATATCTTGTTCCTATTTATTTCACAGTCTGCAAGCAAAAATCTGCCGTTTTTATCCTTTTCAACTGAATTTAATTTAAAATTCAGGTGTTTATTAATGAGCAGGGCAACACCTCTTGCTTTTGAGGAGTAGGAAGAGTAGAAAACATTACCCACCCAGTCTCTACGCAGTTTTAAATGTTCAGTGTCAGTGAGGTGGCTCTCTTGGATAAAGGCAATATCTACATTCTGCCTCTTCAAATATGTCAACATTTTCTTCCTCTTAATTGGAGAGTTGACCTGTCTAATATTCCAAGATATACATGTTAATTTATCCATAATATAAGTTAGAGGTGGTAAAAACAATGAACCTAGGTATACCGATAAGACACAACCTGGACATGAGAATAATCTGGACATATGTGTACGGTAAGTAGAAGTTCGAATGTTAGTGAGAGACCATACATAACCCCAAAACATTAAAGTAAAAACCTGCCTTGTAAAACCCCTGTAACAAAACCACATTAGGTAGGTAACTCTCTTAAACAACAGTGGTGGCCCCAGCAACTACTGGAGTTAAAACTGGCCACTCATAACAGTTTGTATATGGCAAAGTTTTAAATTTTAGACTGAGTACTGTAGTCACTTTGGTCAGCTTACTCACTTGGGAGTTCTTTCAGAAAATGTTGCACTTTGGCTGGAGTGGAGAAAAACTTGATGGATCCCAGATGTTTGATGCGAAGCCGGGCTGGGTAGATCAGCACATATTCCACCTCCTTCTCTTGCAGCATCCGCTTCACATCAAGGAACTCGTCTCTCCTATGCTGCAGGTCTGTACTGTAATCTGGATAGAACGATAACTTTTTATTCTCATATGCCATCTCTCCTTTGCTTCTTGCCAGCCGAAGGACTTTCTCTTTATCTCTGAAGTTCAGGAACTTGGCGATAAAGGACCGCAGTCTGTTCAACTTCTTCCCGATGCGGTGCGCTCTTTCCAGGTGACCGGTGAGGTGACATTGTCGTTACCCAGGATTTGCGGTATAAACTTTTCCAAAAATCCTACAGCATCACGACCTTCTGCCTGTTCCGGCACATTCAGTATCCTAATGTTAGACCTCCTGCTGCAGTTTTCTAAGTCGTCAGTTTTGTCTTTGAGGTGCGTTATCAGTTTCTCCATTTTCTTAACATGGTCGCGTGCATCCTTAATGTCGTCTTTGTTTGCCTCACTCATGTCTCTATCTCCTGGACCTGTTCCGACAGGGTAGAGAGTGAGGATTTGATCTTCGTTAAAGTTGTTTGTATGTCGGCTGTTTTTTTGTCAATATGTTTTGTGAGGTCCTCTTTAGTTTCTCGAATAGCATCGAGAAGCTTGTTGAAGGATGTTTCTTTTTCCCTGTCTGCCATGTTTCTTGTAGTTAAAGTGTGCAAGTGCAGTGAAGTTTGAGTTGTAGTTTTCTTTCGCTTTGTATGTCGAAAATTGTAGCTTGCCATACAAAAGAGTTCTTAATGACTTTGCCTCTTGCATACAAACCAAAGTTATGAGAAGTTAAATCAGGATAAAGGCAGGTGCTAGGGCCTATCACCGAGAGCTCACGAATACACGTCTGCACTCCTCCGCTGCATCCGGAAGTCCCCCCAAATTTCGTATTGTTTATAAAATACTACTATTGACCTTTAAAGCACTGAATGGTCTCGCACCACAGTACCTGAGAGAACTTCTGGTCCTTTATGACCCACCACGCCTACTGAGATCAAAAGGTGCAAGCTATCTGCTGGTACCTTGTATAGTGAAGGCTACATCAGGGGGTGGAGCCTTTCTTTACAAAGCCCCCCATTTATGGAACAGCCTTCCAAGTAGTGTTCGGGACTCAGACACAGTCTCAGCATTTAAGTCTAGGCTGAAAACATATTTGTTTAGTCAAGCCTTTTTTTATTTTATTAGGTAAAGGAGTAGATCTGGAGGCTCCTCAGACAGAGTGTTTAGTAAACTGGGATGTATGGATGCTGTCAGTCCCCCACTCACTTGCTCACTCAAGTTTGTTGACAGTGTAGTGGCTGCTGCTTTAAGTCTCAGGGCCCTCTCATGCCCATGTTTACCTTCTGGCTCTCCCCTTTTAGTTATGCTGTCATAGTTTTGCTGGAGTCCCTGCTTGTACTCAGTGCAAAATGTATACTGTTCCTACTCATCAGGTGACATTGGGCATACCCAACAACCTGTGTTTTCTGTCTCTTTCTGTGTTATTCCTATGTAGGTATGAACATAACTGCTGTGCCACAGCTTTTTCTAGGATCTTGGAGATAAAGGGGAAGTATGATGTTGGCTTATAGTTGGACAGCTGACTGGGGTCCAGGTTAGGTTTTTTAATCAAAAATGTAAAGGCAGCCCTGTATCAGTCAGGATTTAGACCTCATCTTCGCACAGACACAGCACTGGTTAAAGTAGTAAATGACCTACTGTTGGCCTCTGGTCAGGACTGTGTCTCGCTACCTGTATTGCTTGACCTTAGTGCAGCATTTGACACCACTGATCATTCCATTCTCCTGGATAGACTAGAAAATGTGGGAGTTAAGGCAATGGCCCTCTCCTGGCTCAGGTCTTATTTAACTGATTGCTATCAGTTTTTTGATGTAAATGGTGATTTTTCTATGCATAATAAGGTAAAGTTTGGTGTTCCACAAGGTTCTCTCTTCGGCCCACTGCTTTTTTTAATGTATGTTAAATCTGGGTAATATTATTTGCCAGCATCATATTCGCTTCCACGGTTATGCTGATGACACACAGTTGTATGTTTCAGCAAAGCCAGATGACAGACACCAGCTTAAATAAACTGAGGAATGTGTAAAGGACATTAGACACTGGATGCTTATAAACTTCCTTTGACTTAATTCTGACAAGACAGAAGTACTTGAACCACATGCAGCTAGAAGTAGGTTCTAATTGCATAGGCACTCTGGATGGCCTTTCTGTTTCTTCATGTGCAGCAGTAAAAGACCTTTTGTTTTGTTCTTTTGTTGTCTTCATATATGCACAAAAAATGCTCAGTCATCAATCGGAGACCTCTTGGAGCACTGTAATGTACTAAGTGTGAAAACACAAATAAAGAGCTGTTTAGAAGATGTAAAAAGGCATTTCTAGGTGACATGGTGGTACAATGGGTAACAATGTCTCCTCACTGTGGTAGAGTCCCATTTTCTTCCTGTATCTACTGTGTCTTGCAAAAGTATTCAAACACCCCGGTGTTTGTCCTGTTTTGTTGCATTACAAGCTGGAATTAAAATGAATTTTTGGGGGGTTAGCACCATTTGATTTACACAACATGCCTACCAATTTAAAAGTGCAATTTTTTTTTAACTGTGACACAAAAACAATAATTAAGATGAAAAAACAGAAATATGGAGTAGGCATAGGTCTTCACCCCCCCAAAGTCAATACTTTGTAAAGCCACCTTTTGCTGCAATTACAGCTGCAAGTCTCTTGGGGTATGTCTCTATTAGCTTAGCACATCTAGACACTGGAATTTTTGCCCATTCCCCAAGGCAAGACTGCTCCAACTCCTTCAAGTTAGATGGGTTGTGTTGGTGTACAGCAATCTTCAAGTTATGCCACAGATTCTCAATCACTGTAGGAATGGTGTTCTCAGGGTGTTGGCTTTGCACAACACATGGAATTTCCCATGATGGCCAAAAAGATCAATTTTAGTCTCCTCTGACCAGAGAATCTTCTTCCATGTGTTTTGAGGAGTCTGCCACATGCTGTTGGGCAAACTCTAAATGTGTTTTCTTATTTTTTTTTCCATAAGCAGTGGCTTTTTTCTGACCACTCTTCCATAAAGCCTGCTCTGTGGAGTGTACAACTCTGCTGGGGATCCTTGCAGCTCCTTCAGTGTTATTTTTGGTGTCTTTGTTGCATCTCTGATTAATGATCTCCTTGCCCAGTCTGTGAGTTTTGGTGGGTGGCCTTCTCTTGTCAGATTTGTAGTGGTGCCATGTTCTTTCCATTTTGCTATAATGGATTTAATGGAGCTTCCTAGGATATTCAAAGTTTGGGATATTTTTTATAACTCAATTGTGATCTATACTTCTCCACAACTTTGTCTCTGACCTGTTTGGAGGCTCCTTGGGTTTCATGTTGCTTGCTTAGTAGTGTTGCAGAGTCAGGGTCCTTCCAGAACAGGGTGATTTATACAGACATCATGTGACAGATCATGTGACACTTTGATTGCACACAAGTGGATCTTAATCAACTAATGTGACTTATGAAGTTAATTGGCTGGACCAGCTCTTATTGAGGGGTTTCATACAAAAGGGGGTGAATACCAAGGCACACTCCAGATTTCTGGGGGGTTTTTTTTAGCTTAATTATTGTTTGTGTCACAATTTAAAAAAAAAAAATTGCACCTTTAAAGTTGTATGCATGCTGTGTAAATCAAATGGTGCTAACCTCACAAAAATCCATTTTCATTCTAGCTTGTAATACGACAAAACAGGTCAAACACCAAGGGGGATGAATACTTTTGCAAGACACTGTATGTGGGTTTCTTCTGGGTTTTCTGTTTTCCTCCTGGTGTACAAAAACATGCAGCTAGGCAGTTTGGCTATGCTAAACTGATCCTATTTGTCTGTGTGTGTGTGTGTGTGTGTGTACTTGGTGCCATGTGATAGATGGAATCCTTCCCCCCACCTTGAACCCAGTGTTCCCAGAATAGGCTCCACCATGATACTGATTGCATTATGTGAATGTTCGATGTTCTTTTGTGTGCAATCAGAGACCGAGATAGAGGCAGTCTGCCCTCTAGTGTTCCACTCTGAACTGGATGAATAAATGGCAGTGACAAAATGAAAGAGAGCTAAACATTCAACAAGACAGAAAAGACACAGTTATAAACAGTTTCATAAAATAGTAGAATATTATGCACACGGTGCATAATATTATATATTATGCACCGTGTATATTATATATATATAATATTGGGTGGCACCGTGGTGTAGTGGTTAGCGCTGTTGCCTCACAGCAAGAAGGTCCTGGGTTCGAGGGCCGGCGAGGGCCTTTCTGTGTGGAGTTCACATGTTTTCCACGTGGGTTTCCTCCGGGTGCTCCGGTTTCCCCCACAGTCCAAAGACATGCAGGTTAGGTTAACTAGGTGAGGGCCATATGTATATTATCATGTGATATTTCATGCCACCCTCGATAAATAAAGTTTATTACACTACATTTGAAGTAGCGTTTCATTTGAATGACCTTCATACTTTTGGCTACACTTCCTCCCTGAGTGTCATACAGAGTCAGAAACACCATGAGCAAGTCTGTCTGTGATACTGAACAAAGTTGATGAGAGACACCACTGTGGGAAGATTTACACATGCCTACTGCACAACATTCAACTGGCAAGAAAGCAATACAATTATATTACTGCGTTGTTGACTGAAATATCACTTTAAGTGGTCTGTAAAGTACCAAATGTCATATAATGTGTTAATTTAGAACACTACCCATCTATAGAATGACTCCTGATACCATGTAGCAATAAAACAATCATCACTGATGAGTAAAGATAAGAGCAGGGTGCTGTTTCCTCCTCGTATCCTATTGAAGCTTGATGTAACTATAGAACTGTGAAATATATCATTCTATAGCCAGTGCAATTGTGAAGCTTCTCATGTGTGGAGCCTCATACTTAAGTAAAAATGGTAATGTATCTACCCATCTGGTGGATTATCCATCATCATCTGTACACAGATAGAGCTTTTGCCCTTCTGCTCCATGGGAGGTTTCTGTCCTCCCCGAGCTCAACTTAGGACACCTGCCTTATGCTTTGACAGGTGTACTGCCCCAGTCAAACTCCCCACCTGCCACTGTCCCCAGAAAAAGTAAAGCTGTGCCTTCAATATCGACATTAAATGGCATGGAATAGCATCCTTTGGCAAGTAATCTCTGTCGCTCGATGGAACAGCAAGACTGACACAGTCACATAGAAGACTTGTTGCACCACCAAAACGTGAGGTGGGATTTGTTTTCAGGGTTTACTCCCAAGATCCGCCATGTTCTGCGATAGTAACAGGGGCACCACGAGTAAGACACGTGGTCAGTCTTCACCATAGAGAGGCTGGTGTGATCAGCTCTTGAGTTGTGCTTCACAGGGTGCTGGATGTAAGGAGACCAGTCTAGGATGCCTACAGACCACTAGGAAAGGTACTACTCCTCCAATGATCCTTAACCCCCGACACAGACAGCTATAGCATTATCTATATTGTGTAGCATGAGATGGTGACAGAAGATGATGAATTGGCATGATTCTTTAGATTTTCTACATTAATGGCTGTAATTGCATCATTCAATTGAGCTCATTCAATATATCCATCCATCCATTATCTGTAACTGCTTATCCTGTGCAGGGTTGCTGGCAAGCTGGAGCCCATCCCAGCTGACTATGGGTGAGAGGCGGGGTCAGGGGCATCAGAAGCATTTTTAATGTGGGGGACACACACTGGTGGGGGGTCTGGGGGTCCTCCCCCAGAAAATTTTTAATTAATTAGATGCCATTTCCTGCATTCTGGTGTATTTTTAACAGGTTGTTAAACACCTAATTTTACCTACAAAAGTCACTTAATTCAATGACTATTTTAGACACTCAACAATAAGTCCTTATTCAACTCGTCCATATATCATCAGCCTGTTTTTAAACCCACTGCTATATAATGAGATGAATGTGACACAATTTAATCACCAACAATGACTTTATGGGTGCATTTTACTTTTTATTTTGTGTTTCCTTTTTTATTTAGTTGTAGATGTAACACAACATGCCACTGTGCCAAGCAATAGTGGCACTCAACTGTATGTTTAAAAATAAGAATATTCATAATTTCACACAATGAACAGGCATGACACAGCATCATGCAAACTTCATAACACAAAATCACACTGTGTCAAGCAACGGTTACACATAAAAAATAACTTCACACAATGAACAGGTGCAATTTTGTTCACCACCAACAGTGACTTTAGTGGGTGCATTTTACTTTTTTCCAATTTAGTGATACTCATAACAAAAATGGCATGGCATCATGCAGTCTTCATAACACAAAATCACACTGTGTCAAGCAATGGCACATAAAAGAGAACTTCACACAATGAACAAGTGCAGTTTTGTCAACCTACATGCAATGGTGGTACTACAGTAACATTTACAGATCAGTATAACAAATAGATTTATAGATATAACTCCTTCTTACATTGGTGCCACCACAATTTCTACCACTTCATAACTTTTATCCCCCTTTCCTTCACAATCCACCTGGAATAACATCCATCTCTCTCCACTGCTTTCCTTTCTACTATTCCTTCCCCAGACACTGATTCCCCATATTACTTTCCAGAAAACTGGCAAAGACCAGACAAAACAAGTTCTTCAAATCACAACAGGGAATCAGTAAATATCATCAGAGCAGACTTGACCTCATTCTTGGCATTACAGTAAGGCAGGCCTACTGGGTTTGAATTAAATGATAGCTAACATTAAGCTAGCTGACACATCTCCTAACATTGACTAGCCAGCTAACTGCACTAACATTTCCATTGTGGGGAAATTTTGACTTACTTTCCACTTCTTTGTAAAGAATTTCCTTATGTCCATTGTGTCTGGGGGGGAGTAAATACTGCAAACAATTCATCATCAACCAAGAATACCCCATTAGGCTAAGCTTATTTCACTGTTTAGTTGAACATTAATTTAACGTGGCCTAGGGTTAATTTTGAGGGCAGCTAACAAAAGAATAAGGTTTTAGCAAAAGCTAGACATTGTGAGGTGGCAATGGGGCTGACGTCACCTCCTCCACTCTCGAGCAGCTGCACCTTGCAGCAAAATTTCTCTGCTTGCACTGAGATTCACTTCACTTGCGTGCGGTGAGTTGTTGTCGGTAAAGCCCGGAAAACCCGGAGTGAATTTTCAGTGGTCTGTGTATTCTCTTATCGATTAAATGGAATGGATTCTTTCACAAAGCAATAGAAACGGTGCTGGGTGAACTAATATTTTATGTTAAATGTGGGGGGGTCCAAACGAAGAATTATGAAATGTGAAGGGGACATGTCCCCTTCACATTCAATGGTGGCGACGCCCATGGGTGGGGTACACCCTCTACAAGTCACCACATCATCGCAGGGCCAACACATAGAGACAAACAACCATTCACACTCACATTCACACCTATGGTCAATTTAGAGCCACCAATTATCCGAACCTGCATGTCTTTGGACTGTGGGGGAAACCAGAGCACCCGGAGGAAACCCACGCGGACAACATGCAAACTCCACACAGAAAGGCCCAGTCAGCCACTGGGCTCGAACCCAGAACCTTCTTGCTGTGAGGCAACTGTGCTAACTACTACACCACCATGCCACCCTCATTCAATATATTTAACAGGTTTTTTTCCACGAAATCGAGTCTTACATAAGGCTATAAGCCATGTATGACAAGATTGAGTGGAATAACAATTTTATTCTCTCCACGTTCACTGGATTTTGAGAAACAGAGCATTTTTATTTTTAGCAAATTTGATAAATAAAAGCTTTATACAAAACGTCAATCACAATCATTTCCACTTGGAATGTAAACAAACCGGTGGAATGACAGGACCAATTTGTGAAAAATGCTTTAATAATAAAATAATAATAATCAGTTTAATTTAGATAGCATCTAAACTGAACCCAAGTTCACTTTACAATTAGGAAAAGAAAAAAAGTCCACTAAAAGAAAGTAAGAATGTCATTCCAATGGTGTAGCTGCCACAGTCCCACCAAAAGACACACGTAGATAAATCCCACACTGCCTGCACAGCTGCCATGACACCTCCAGGCAACATCGCTCGGAACACTGCGCCAAGCACAAAAGCACCATCACACAGAGCGCTTGACAACCACGATATTAAAAGAGCAACGGGCTCACTGCAGTCCATAGTGAGGAGCACAGGCATCACTAATGGCGAACCAAGGCCAGGAGGGAACCAACGTCCAAAACTGGGTCCAGAGCTACACCACAACCAGTGGACAAAACACTCAAACAAAAAACAAACATCAAACTACACAAACACAAAAAAAGAAAAATAAAAGGGAAAATACAACCCCGATTCCAAAAAAGTTGGGACAAAGTACAAATTGTAAATAAAAATGGAAGGCAATGATGTGGAAGTTTCAAAATTCCATATTTTATTCAGAATAGAACATAGATGACTGTGGCAGTTCGTAGGAGGAGGAGGAGCACAGAAAGACGGCAGGCCAGAATAAAGTTCCATAATGCTCTTTTATTTGTTCTTTTCAGAGACAAATGTATCCAGTCACACAACACACCCCAGTTGACTGGTTCCAGAGAGAGCTGCCTTCCTCTGCTCTCTCTCTCTTTATATAGGGCGCGGTCACTGGGAAGACACACAAACACAGGTTAATTGACATCAGGTGTAGTGATTCTGCCACTTACCTTCCCTGACTCCGCCCTCCTGTCACAGACTGATGCTTGGCCATGCCCCCGCTGCCACATACCCCCACCGCCTGACTCAGGCCGGGCGGCTGTCCGGCCTGCAGCCGACTCTCCCCCCCCCCCCCCCCCTTGACGGGAGAGAAAGTCCGCCACAACCATCTGCGCCCCCGGCCTGTGGATCACCTTGAAATTAAAGGGTTGGAGTGCCAGATACCAACGGTGGAGCCACTGGAGGGGCGTGTGGTCTGAACAGAGGGTGAAAGGGCGTCCCAGCAGGTAGTAGCGGAGGGCGAGGACCGCCCACTTGATTGCGAGGCACTCCTTCTCTATCGTGCTGTAGCGCCCCTCGCGTACCGACAGCTTTCTGCTGATGTACAGCACGGGACGATCCTCCCCCTCCACCTCCTGGGACAACACGGCCCCCAGCCCTCTGTCCGACACATCCGTCTGTAACATAAAAGGGAGAGAAAAGTCAGGGGAGTCTAACAGTGGCCCCCCGCACAGTGCAGCCTTTACCTCAGAGAAAGCCCGCTGGCATTGCTCCGTCCACTGGACTGGATCTGGTGCCCCCTTTTTAGTGAGATCAGTCAGCGGGCTGGTGACGTCCGAATAATTAGGTATAAACCTACGATAGTAGCCAGCCAGCCCCAGGAACTGTCTCACCCCCTTTTTGGTCTTGGGCCTCGGGCAGGCCGCAATTGCTGCTGTCTTGTTAATTTGGGGACGCACCTGCCCGTTGCCCAAGTGGAAGCCCAGATACCGTACTTCCACCTGCCCAATTGCACACTTCTTTGGGTGCGATTGAACCGTTCAACTAAACCGTCCGTTTGTGGGTGATAAACGCTGGTGCGGATCGGCTTAATACCTAATAGCCCATACAGTTCGCTCAGTGTTCGTGACATAAACGAGGTGCCTTGGTCAGTCAGAATCTCTTTCGGGATTCCAACTCGGGAGATGATGCGGAAGAGTGCCTCCGCAATACTGCGTGCTGAGATATTGCAAAGAGGCACCGCTTCCGGGTATCGCGTTGCATAGTCCACCAGAACTAATATAAAGCGGTACCCTCGTGTTGACCGATCTAATGGCCCGACGAGATCCATCCCAATCCTTTCGAACGGGGTCTCGATTAATGGTAGGGGGCGCAAAGGCGCTTTTGGAATGGCCGCTGGATTTACTAACTGGCATTCGCGGCACGCCGTACACCACCTACGGACATCGCTGCGAATCCCTGGCCAATAGAATCGGGCCATTATTTGGGCTAGTGTCTTATCCTGCCCTAAGTGTCCAGCCATGGGATTAAAGTGAGTCGCCTGGAATACCAATTCCCGGTGGCTTTTTGGAATCAAAAGCTGGGTGATTTGCTCTTTCGTCTGAGTGTCCTGCGTCACTCGGTATAATCTATCTTTCATAATAGAAAAATAGGGGAAGGACGGGGTGGCGTTCGGCGGGAGCGTTTGACCATCGATTACTCTCACTTGGTCAAACGCATGCCGCAGAGACTCGTCTCGCGACTGCTGTAACGGGAAATCCACAAGGGATTCCCCGAGAGAGGGAGGAGGAGCCTGTGGCTCCTCACTCTGACGCGAAGATGACGTGGACGGCTCTGCGACAGCTGCCCCCGCCAAAGCGACACCGGGACCTCCCCCTGCTGACCTATGGCAGGACCCACTCTTCACTAGATGACTCATCAACTCCCTGAATCCCGGCCAATCAGTCCCCAAAATTATTGAGTGGGTGAGGCGAGGATTAACCGCCGCCTTTACTATAAATTTTTCCCCTCGGAACAAAATGTGGACCGACACCAACGGGTAGCTGTGAACATCCCCGTGCACACACACAACACCTTCACCCCCTGTGCTCCCCCCAATGCCTCGTCTTGCACCAGGCTTTGGTGGATTGAGGTCTGATTACAACCGGAATCCACCAGTGCCTGATATGTATCCCCTTGGATACTCACCGGTATGCGATACGCTCCGGCCCGATCGAGGGCAGCTCCTGGCGTGTTGGGGATCCGAACCACCGCGCCCACTTCCATTGCCGAACACTGCTGTTGGAGGTGGCCCGGCTCCCCGCAGCGCCAGCAAACCGGCCCGGGCTTCCTCTCTGCACCGGCGCCCCGGGGCTCACTCACCTGAGAGGGGAAAGAGACAGACACAGAAGGGAAAAACGGTAGGACACTGCGGGTGCGACGGGCCGGCTGGGGTGGGGCCAGCCCCCGCCTCCGCGGTGGGGGAACGGGGTGAGGACGAGACACAAGAGGAGAGAGGGGGAGAGAGAGAGAGGAGAGGAGAGAAGAGGATGTTCGCTGTCCTGCCGTCGGAACAGCCGCCAAATGGTCCTCCGCCAACTCGATGGCCTGATCCAGCGACACCGGGCGGTGGCACTGGACCCACTCCGCGGTTCCCTCTGGCAGGCGGCCAATGAACTGCTCCAGCACCACCTGATCGAGGATTCCCTCGGCTGTTCTTTTCCTGTGCTCCGTCCCAGGTTTCAGCACCACTGTGGCAGTTCGTAGGAGGGGGAGGAGCACAGAAAGACGGCAGGCCAGAATAAAGTTCCATAATGCTCTTTTATTTGTTCTTTTCAGAGACAAATGTATCCAGTCACACAACACACCCCAGTTGACTGGTTCCAGAGAGAGCTGCCTTCCTCTGCTCTCTCTCTCTTTATATATGGCGCGGTCACTGGGAAGACACACAAACACAGGTTAATTGACATCAGGTGTAGTGATTCTGCCACTTACCTTCCCTGACTCCACCCTCCTGTCACAGACTGATGCTTGGCCACGCCCCCGCTGCCACAATGACATATCAAATGTTTAAACTGAGAAAATGTATCATTTAAAGAGAAAAATTAGGTGATTTTAAATTTCATGACAACAACACATCTCAAAAAAGTTGGGACAAGGCCATGTTTACCACTGTGAGACATCCCCTTTTCTCTTTACAACAGTCTGTAAACGTCTGGGGACTGAGGAGACAAGTTGCTCAAGTTTAGGGATAGGAATGTTAACCCATTCTTGTCTAATGTAGGATTCTAGTTGCTCAACTGTCTTAGATCTTTTTGGTCATATCTTCCGTTTTATGATGCGCCAAATGTTTTCTATGGGTGAAAGATCTGGACTGCAGGCTGGCCAGTTCAGTACCCAGACCCTTCTTCTACGCAGCCATGATGCTGTAATTGATGCAGTATGTGGTTTGGCATTGTCATGTTGGGAAATGCAAGGTCTTCCCTGAAAGACACGTCGTCTGGATGGGAGCATATGTTGCTCTAGAACCTGGATATACCTTTCAGCATTGATGGTGTCTTTCCAGATGTGTAAGCTGCCCATGCCACACGCACTAATGCAACCCCATACCATCAGAGATGCAGGCTTCTGAACTGAGCGCTGATAACAACTTGGGTCGTCCTTCTCCTCTTTAGTCCGAATGACACGGCGTCCCTGATTTCCATAAATAACTTCAAATTTTAATTCGTCTGACCACAGAACAGTTTTCCACTTTGCCACAGTCCATTTTAAATGAGCCTTGGCCCAGAGAAGACGTCTGCGCTTCTGGGTCATGTTTAGATATGGCTTCTTCTTTGAACTATAGAGTTTTAGCTGGCAACGGCGGATGGCACGGTGAATTATGTTCACAGATAATGTTCTCTGGAAATATTCCTGAGCCCATTTTGTGATTTCCAATACAGAAGCATGCCTGTATGTGATGCAGTGCCGTCTAAGGGCCCGAAGATCACGGGCACCCAGTATGGTTTTCCAGCCTTGACCCTTATTATAATAATAATAATAATAATAATACATCTGTTTTATATAGCGCTTTTCATGGTACTCAAAGACGCTTTACAGGAGGTTCAAACACACACACACACACACAAACACACACACACACACACACACACAGAGACAATAATAAACAAAGAAAAAAAATAAATTTAAAAAAATAATAAAAATAAATAAATAAAAAATAAAAAATAAAAAGTCCACCAAGTAGGAGTCAGGATGTAATTCCCGTGGTGTAGCAGCCACAGTCCCACCAAAAGGCGCACGAAAACAAGTCCCACATCTCCAGCACCGCCGCCGTGACGCCGTGGATCCACAAAGTGAGCAGAGAAGCTCCGCCACGCAGAGCGCTGGTGTGTCCCAAACCACCTGCACAGCCGCCGCGACACCACCGAGCAACATCGCTCGGAGCATCACTCCAAACATTAAAGCACAGAGCGCTGGACAACCACGACGTAAAATGAGCAACGAGCTCACTGTAGTCCACAGCTGGGAGCACAGGCATCACCCATGGCGAACCAAGGCCTGGAGGGAACCAACGCCCAAAACTGGGTCCGGAGCTACACCACAACCGGCGGACAAAACACTCAAACAAACATCAAACTACACAAACACACAGAAAAAAAATAGAAAAAGAAATAAAATAAAACAAAAAACAAAAAAGCTCCGGTGAGAAGCGGCAGCCGGAACGCGCACGGCGTACTCTCAACCGGAAGTTGAGAGTACGTCGCAACTTCTGGTTGCGCAGAGATTCTTCCAGATTCTCTGAATCTTTTGATGATATTATGCACTGTAGATGATGATATGTTCAAACTCTTTGCAATTTTACACTGTCAAACTCCTTTCTGATATTGCTCCACTATTTGTCGGCACAGAATTTGGGGGATTGGTGATCCTCTTCCCATCTTTACTTCTGAGAGCCGCTGCCACTCCAAGATGCTCTTTTTATACCCAGTCATGTTAATGACCTATTGCCAATTGACCTAATGAGTTGCAATTTGGTCCTCCAGCTGTTCCTTTTTTGTACCTTTAACTTTTCCAGCCTCTTACTGCCCCTGTCCCAACTTTTTTGAGATGTGTTGCTGTCATGAAATTTCAAATGAGCCAATATTTGGCATGAAATTTCAAAATGTCTCACTTTCGACATTTGATATGTTGTCTATGTTCTATTGTGAATACAATATCAGTTTTTGAGATTTGTAAATTATTGCACTTCTTTTTTATTTACAATTTGTACTTTGTCCCAACTTTTTTGGAATTGGGGTTGTAAAATAAAAAGCTTCAGTGAGAAGCAGCAGCCAAAATGTGCACAGTGTACTCTCAACTGGAAATGGAAAAAAAAAGAAATATTTTCTTACCATCAGATATTTTTATTCCATGTTTTGTTGCTTTTTTGGGTATGGGGGGGGGGGGGTTGTTTTCAAGTATAGGTTTTATTTCGTCCTTGGCTGGTTCAGCAACATGCTCAGCCATTTTCTTTTTCTTCTTTAGGGTTTTTTGGCACAATTTCTCTGCTTGCACTGAGATTCACTTCACTGCATGCAGTGAGATGCATTACCACCACTGACTGGCTGGAGTGTGGAACAGAAGATATTGGGGGAAAAAGAAAGCTATATTCTTTTAGCTATTTCTATTTCTTTTAAATACTTGATAAGAAGGTGATATATCTGACTTGATGCACTCCACCATTTTGTTTTTCTTTACTCACGGTATATGAGTTAATATCGTAGTAGTCAATCAGAGCGCACGATTGCTCATATCCAGTGAATGTGGATAGAATACACGAGGGTAAGTCAAAAAGTTCTAAGACAAATTGAAAAAAATCTTTATTTATGAAAATAACATCTTCAATGAAAATTATGAAAATCTTCAAGGTTTGTAAAGCCTGGCGCACACAGGCGATTTTCCATTGCTTGGTCGTGCAACTTTTTGACGCAAGCAAAAAATTGCTTCGTGTATAGATATTTGTGACAGCGATTTTTTTTTTTTTGCTTGCGACAGATTGCAGGTATCAAATGTGCTTGATATTCTGCAACAAAAATTCGCCAGTCACTGACTTGCTGCAGAGATATTGCCACGTGCGTGTGTTTTTGCGATAATGAAGCGATCACTTCCAAAGGCTAAGCCAATCCCTGCCCGCGAAGTACTCACGTGATTTCCATGTGACTTGCATCCCCCTCCCCAAATCGCCCACTGGTCATAGATAACACGCACACGCAGCTACCCAAGAGGGGAAACTTGCATCCAAAAATCACAATACGCTTGCGGCGAGAAGTCGCCCATGTGCACCAGGCTTAAGAAGTACGTGGAAAGTCTAACTAAATATATAAGGAGTAAAAAGTACTTCTTTCATGGAAATGTAATCAGGTAAGGGTACAAGTATTCAGTTTCAGTAATACTGAAGTAGCTAAATATGCAAAAGTAATATTTAAGTATTGTAACAAAATACAATCGGTCAAGAATTCGCCACCCCTGTATACCTTACATTTTAAAATACAGCATTTCCTTTCCTAACTCCTAGAGACAAGCAGGCAGCTAGATGGATAGGTCAGGTATATGGGTTTACATTATATTACATGTATTTAACAGACGCTCTTATCCAGAGTGACGTACAACATATCCAGAGCAACCTGGGGAGCAGTTCGGGGTTAGGTGTCTTGCTCAAGGGCACTTCAGCCAGTCCTGCTGATTCAGGGACTTGAACCAGCAACCTTTTGGTCCCAAAGCTGCTATACCATTCGGCCATGGCTTCCCATGGTTTAGGGTGTCTGGTATGTAATGTGTAACTAGATACAGTCAGAGTAAAAAGTATGTGAACCCTTTGGAATTATCTGGTTTTCTGCATGAATTGGGAATAAAAAGTGATCTGATCTTCATCCAAGTCACAGGTACTAATATAAACAATGAGCTTAAGCCAATAACACACAAAATATTCTACTTTTTCATGACTATTATAGAAATGCATTCAACATTCACAGTAGTGGTGGAAAAAGTAAGTGAACCTTTGGATTTAATAACTGGTTGACCCTCCTTTGGCAGCAATGACCTCAACCAGGCGCTTCCTGTAACTGCAGATCAGACCTGCACATCGTACAGGGGGAATTTTAGCCCATTCTTCCCTGCAAAACTGCGTTAACTCTTCCATATTTTTGGGTTGTCTTCTGTGTATGGCTGTCTTCAAGTCATTCCACAGCATCTCAATCGGATTGAGATCTGGGCTCTGACTAGGCCACTCCAAAAGGCGGATTTTGTTCTTCTGAAACCATTGTGCTGTGGATTTGCTGTGATGTTTGGGGTCATTGTGCTGTTGCATCACCCAGCCTCTTCTGAGCTTCAGTTGACAGACACCCTCACATTATCCTGGAGAATTTGTAGACACATTTGGGAATTCATTTTCCCCTCAATGATGGCAAGCTCTCCAGGCCCTGACGCAGCAAAGCAGGCCCAAATCATGATGTTCCCTCCACCATACTTTACTGTAGGGATGATGTTTTGATGTTAATAATAATAATAATAATAATAATAACAACAATAATAATAAACAACTTTATTTGCCAGATATGTGAACACACACGAGGAATTTGACTCCGGTTTCACTTAGCTCTCTTAGTACAAACAGATAAAATGCGTAGACAAAAAGCAAAAAGCTATGTACATGTAGAAGGGTAAATATGTATAGACAGCATAGTCCAAGGATGACTTAGTAAATATAAACATACAGTGTGCACAGAATGGCGGTATGAGTGTGCAGATATTTCACAGTTGATGTTACTGATATTTGAGTCCGGTTTTAGCTCTTCATCACAGAGACAGCCTGAGGGAAAAAACTGTTCTTGTGTCTGGTTGTTTTTGCGTACAGTGTTCTGTAGCGTCTCCCAGAGGGGAGAAGTTTAAGTAATTTATGACCAGGGTGTGATGGGTCTGCAGAGATGTTACCCGCCCGTTTCCTGACTCTGGACAGGTACAGGTCTTGGATGTTGATATGCAGTTCCCTTTTTACGCCAAATGGAGTTCTGCTTGTTCCTCCCAAATAGTTCAATTTTGGTTTCATCACGCCACAAAACATTTTCCCAGTACCATTGTGGAGTGTCCAAGTGCTCTTTTGCAAAATTCAGGCATGCAGCAATGTTCTTTTTTGACAGCAGTGGCTTCCTTCTTGGTGTCCTGCCACGGACTCCTTTCTTGTTCAATGTTTTGCATATTGTTGAATCATGAATAGAGATGTTAGCCAGTTCTAATGACATCTTCAAGTCTTTCACTGTCACTCTAGGGTTCTTCTTTACTTCATTAATGATTTTGCATTGTGCTCTTGGGGTCATCTTGGCTGGGCGCCCACTTCTAGGCAAAGTAGCCACAATACCTAATCGTCTCCATTTATAGACAACTTGCCTGACCGTAGACTGATGAATACCTAAAATCTTTGAGATGACTTTGTAACCCTTTCCAGCCTTATGTAAGTTAACAATTCTTGATCTTGGGTCTTCAGATAGCTCTTTTGTGTGAGGCATGATTCCCATCTGGATATGCTTCTTGTCAAAAGTTCAAACTCAGACTTTTCAGGGTTTTTTATCAATCAGAGTAATTCTAGGCCACACCTCTGAACTCGTTTCATTAAATGGAACCCAGGTGTGCTAAATTCTGACTGCAATGAGCTTTTTAAAAAGCCATTAGCTTAGGGTTCACTGACTTTTTCCAACTTTCAGTTTCACAGTTTGAATGATTTCTTCAATATGGTCAAACATTCTTTGAAAATCTGTGTATCTTTAGTTATAGGAGACTGTTTTGTTCATTATTGTGACTTACATGAAGATATGACCATGTTTTATATGGGAATTAGACATAAATATAGAAAATTCCAAGGGGTTTGCAAACTTTTTTTTTTACTTTGACTGTAATCTTATTCTTTTAACGTTGTTTTGTGGATTCTTCCCCTCTTCCTGTCCTATCTGTTCATTTTGTCCTGCTTTTTGTTTAAACATCAATCTGAGACATTTATTCAGTAATGTCCTGTTCTGGTAAAATGTATTAAACAGTGTTTGTGATGGTCATGTGACAGAATGATGTAGTGACCCATATCCATAACTGACAATCACACTTCTGTTCCCTTCAGAGTGAGAAGGAAGCCATTTTGAAGTAAAAATACAAAAATAAACCCACACATAATCGGGGATTCCCTTTATGGATGTAGAACAAACAATATTTAAATGATAAATAAGTGGAAACCCAGTCACACGGTGGTTTTATTCGGCCAGTCTGTTGTGTTTAGTTCTCCAGATTCCTCATTGATTAAATCTAATCAGCACACTGACCACATTTACCTCACACAGACCTTTCCCACTGCGCGCGAGCCTGCTGACGTCACAGCGGCACGGATTCCATCGCCCCGCCTTCCCTATGGCTGTTTGTTTGTTTGTTTTTAAAGAACAAAATTATTTATCGCATTCGAAGCATCAATATGTTAAACTGAATAAATGCGTGTTATTATCGAGTTTGTTCTTGGAATAGTATCGCGTGACAAATAAATAAAAAAAAGGATTCATAAACGCCGGGTTTTTGTTTGTTTGATTTATTTATGGTCAGTTCAGGATCTCTGCGCATGCGCGGTTGTCGCGCTCTGGCTCGCAGTGCTGTGAGTGTGTGTGAGCGCGCGCGGCAGCTGCGGAGGTTGTCAGTGCGGCGGTGTGAAGCTGGAGTTAGCTTCTTAGCTAAATGATAACGACGCGGAAAAAACACACAGTAGTGGCGGTTTAATTATTAAAACAACAATATCGGGAGGAAACCAGGTTGGGTCCATGTTTGGTGTCGGAGAGGATATTGAGAGTTTTATTTTTCCTCCCCACAGAAAGAGGCCAAGCGCGCACCCGAGAGAGAGAGAGAGAGAGAGAGAGGGAGGCGGATGGGATTCCCGGTTAGCTAATAGATGGAGACAGTGAAGCGGCGGCTCGGTGTTGTTTTCATCGCTGTGAATTATTAAAATAATCGTCAACCCTCGCAGACAGACAGCCGCGGAGGAGCAGCGATGCATCTCCACCAGGTGCTGACGGGAGCCGTGAACCCGGGAGACTGCTGCTATTCGGTGGGGAGTGTGAATGATGTCCCGTTCACGGTAGGTGAACCTGCGGGGCTGTACAGTAGCGCTCATGCTAACACATCACTCTGCTCTGCATGCTAAGCTAGTTAGGAGCGCTGGCGTGACTAGCAGGTTCGCTAGCTATTGTAGGATCAGTGTGACACCGCCAGCAGATCAGGTGCGCGCGCGCTCATAATGATCTCTGCAGTGAGAAACCCTCCTCTGTGTTCAGCGGGGCGTTGGGCGCGCGGTATGACGTCACTGCGTACAGAATGACATTTGGTGCAACTCAAGCGAGCGCGAGCGGCGTTCGGAATGACATCCAGCTCGCTTTTCCTCCATGTTCCGGAAGGGGTGTGTGTGTGTGTTCACCGTGAAGCCTGGGTGTCTTTCTAAAGTCGTGCCATGTCATGTACTGACTGACGGTTTAGTGAAGAGTCAGAATGAGAACTGGCTAGATTATGCAATCAGAGATAACTGTGTATTTATCTCCATGTCAGCATGACATTTGGGTGTGCACAGTGATGCCAGTTATAATGACATGTCATGCATGTGCAGAACATGTATTAGTGTTCAGGATGATCTTTGACACAGTATCCACAATGAGAGCCTCATATGTTCAGTATGCCGTGACGTTTCGGTGTCCGCAATGACTTTTTTTTATATAAAGACCTGTCATGTCTTCACAGAGTGTGATAGTGTTAGTGTTCAGAATGACATCCAGCTAGTCTGTGTGTTGAGAGAGAGCGACACCTGTGTGTCACCTGTTATGTTCAGTATAATGATGATTAGTGGTTCAGAATGATGTCTCCTGACTGTGGGTGGTAAAAGAGAGCAACTGGACTTGCTTGAAGATTCTTGAAGACGTTTCGCCTCTCATCCGAAAGGCTTCTTCAGTTCTGTCTGCCTGGTAGGGAGCATCAGGTATTTATCCTCTCATGGATGTTTTCATAAATACCTGATACTCCCTACCAGTCAGACAGAACTGAAGAAGCCTTTCGGATGAGAGGTGAAACGTCTTCAAGCAAGTCCAGTTGCTCTCTTGTACGACCCACAGTTTACTATGACCTGGATGACTGAGAATCTTCAGAGATGTCTCCTGACGTTTGCTTCATTAGAGTGACAACAATGACATTTATGCGTCAACATATAATCCTGGTATGATGTTCAGAATGACATTCGTGCCTTAACACTTCCAGTTGGTGTGTGCTGGCATGTCTCAGGTCTGAAGTTTATTTCTGTTTTGCCACCTTGTGCAAGATGTTTGCGAGATCTAAAAGGGAAAACGAGTGCGGAAGTGTCTTTGTTCTCACCTCCATCAACCAGGACGCCGTGACTCCGTTCTGATTTCTTTTTGGAACACACTTTTTGTTTGGAAAGCAGCCTGTTATCTTAATGCTGCTTCTTCAGCTCCAGTGAAGTGCCCTAGATCATCAGATGAGGGGACGAGTCAGCATTAGAGTGGACTTCAGGAGTGCACACTTCTGTGTAATGAGGGAAAGTGGACATTGTTTTAAAAAAAAAAAAAAAAAGTAATTGTTGTATTAAAGATTTATCTCAAAGTCCATGACTGGTCCCTGTGTATGTGCACTACTGTACATAGGGAATGAAATAAAGGGTTCTTCCACTACACTATTCAACTCCCTTTCTATGTGCACTACTTGGGTGTTAAACCCTATATAGTGCACTATGTTTCCACTGGACAAGCATTTCAGAGTCTGTTTAGTTTATACAAGTGCACTAAATAGGCTTTTCATGACTTCTGCACTAAATGAAAGTAGGGAGCAATTTGGAATTCCCAATCTCTCTGGAAGGGCACACTGTATAGGGGATGAAATAATCCCTATATAGTGCACTATAAAGTCACTTAGGATTCAGCTGCCTATCTAGGGAGTAAGTATTGGTTTTTATACCCTCTGTAGTGCACTATATATCCAGTAGGTAGCTATATGGGATCTGTCTCCCTTTATAAGTCCCCTCATGTTTGGTGACAATGCTCAGGTACACTGTGGTGTTTAAATGATGCTCATTTAGTAGTAAGGGGCCCAAAGTGTGCCAAGAAAGTATCACGCCATTACACCACCACCACCAGCAGCCTGAACTGTTGATACAGTGCAGGATGGATCCATGCTTTCACGTTGTTTATGCCAAATTCTGACCAGAAATCGAGACTCCTCGATCGAGACCACGCAATGTTTTTCCAGTCTTCTGTTGTCCAATTTTGGTGAGCCCATGCGAATTGTATCCTCAGTTTCCTGTCCTGAGCTGACAGGATTGGCACCCGGTGTGGTCTTCTGCTGCTGTAGTCCATCTGCTTCAAGGTTCGATGTGTTGTACGTTCAGAGATGGTCTTCTGTATACCTTGTAATACCTTGTAATGAGTGGTTTTGAGTTACTGTTGCCTTTCTATCATCTCGAAAATCATGACTTCAGGCATCGACAAGGCATTTTCACCCACAGAACCAACGCTCACCGGATATTTTCTCTTTTTCAGACCATTCTCTGTAAACCCTAGAGTTGGCTGTGTGTGAAAATACCAGTAGTTCTGAAATACTCAGACCAGCCTGGCTGGAACCAACAACCATGCCACGTTCAAAGTCAGTTAAATCACTTCTTCCTCATTCTGATGCTTGGTTTGAACTTCAGCAGGTTGTCCTGACCATGTCGACATGCCTAAATGCATTGAGTTGCTGTTGTGTGATTTGGCTGATTTAGATATTTGTGTTAATTGAACACGTGTACCTAATAAAGTGGCCGGTGGGTGAGTATATACGTGCGTGTATCCAGCTCCCTACCTCCCATATGAACCGATGACTCGCTGCTGTTAACTAATTGCCCTGTGTAATAAGGGCCCGTGATGAGTGCGGCACAGATTTGTGGCTGTAGAAAGAGGAAGTGAGAGTCGTATATTGCACAGTGAGAAATATTCCGCAGTTACAGAATGGCTTGGTGCCAGGAATGCTTATTTCCACACACACACACACCATGTCACACACTGATAAATGTTATTGTTCAGTTCTGAGCTGTAATTAATTGTCCTGTTTGATTAATCTAATCATTAATTATATTTAACCTTGCATAGCAGATTTGTCAGTGTAATTGTATAAAGCTATAATCAGACGTCCTCTGTGTCGTCTCTCTCTCACACACACACACACCTGCCCAAATACGGCCGCTTTTGTCTGTGGGAAAAACTGAATCAGTAACTTCTCGTTTCCACTCTGTGTGTGTTCTCTCCCAGACGTGTCTGTCTCATTCGTTCTAAAGCGCTGATTCTCGGTCCTGCTCCTGAGCCCCGCTGCTCTGCATGTTTTCCATCTTCTCCTGCTCCACCTACCTGACTCAACTCCTCAGCACTTTTGTTTAACTGAACACGCCTGATTCTAATCAAGAGCATGCTAATCACACTAACACTCAGGTGTGTTTGGAACAACGATAGATGGAAGAAATTCAGGACAGGGGAGGAGGGCTCTAGGATTGAGAACCGCTGCTCTGAAGAACCTGTCTAGTGACCCAGACCTATGAGAACTACGCAGTGTGATTTGGGATATGTCCACGCTGAGATCCACTCAGTCTGGTCCTGATGTTCGACATAGGACTTGTGTTGAGAGCTCTATGGGAAGCCATGGCCTAATGGTTAGAAAAGCAGCTTTAGGACCAAAAGGTTTCTGGTTCGATTCCCTGTACCAGCAGGAATGGTTGAAGTGCCCTTGAGCAAGCACCTAATTCCCAACTCTTGTGTGTCACTCTGGATAAGAACATCTGCTAAATGCCTGTAATGTAATGTCTAACTGTGGGCTCTATAACAGAACTTTGTCACAGTTATAAAGCGGAATTCTCTACGGTCATGCTAGAACACCAACACCTCTGAATGTCAGATGTTTCACTCAGGTTCTAAAGCAGAATTCTGAATGATTGCTGTGTAACATGGAAAGTGTTCAGAATCGTTTCGCCAAAACTCTAAACTATTCTTCTAAACATTAAGCAGATTCTGAAATGCTTCACCAGTGTTCTTGATCAGAATTCTGAACTGCTGTTCTAGAATATGGAAAGTGTGCATGCATCAGTGTTCTAGAATGAAATTCTGAACTACTTTGCTCAGATATGAGAATTACCCTGAAAGTATTCTGAATCATTGCTCTGGAACTTGGAAAAACATCTGGAAACGTTTCACCAGTATTCTAGAACAAGATTCTAAATGATCGTTCTAGATGACTGAAAGTATTCGTTTTTCACCAGCCTTCTAGAACAGAGTTCCAGATCAAGGAATTCTTAAATTTCGTCATTATCCTAGAACAGAATTTTTGAAACCTCCTTCCAGCACTCAGAAAGTGTCCTGAAACATTTCAGCAGTGTTCTAGAACGAGATTTTAAATTATTGTTCTAGAAAATTCTAATATATTTCACTAGTATGTGAAAACTTTGAATTTGGAATGAATGAATGGAACATGGAGAGTATTCAAAAACATTTCATCAGCATTCTAGAGCAGAATTCTGGATGATTGTGCTGGAACATTAAAAGTATGCTAAACTGTGTTCTAGAACAGTTTTGAGACGTCGATCTAGAACAGGGGAAGTGTTCTAAGAAATACAGGAGAAGAAGAATATAGTGCCTTATCATCCTTATGACAGAAACCACCTCATTCTCCAAACACAGTGCTCTGGATTGTCCAGTGGAGGGCCCGGGGCTTTTGAGAGCACGGCCTGGGGCTTTTGAGAGTTGGGTGTAGGTCTTATGGAGCCATTTTAAAAAGACTGAGTGGGTATTTATCCTCAGCCATGATCCTGAGCACTTTTTTTTTTTGTTTATCCACGGGTCTGCTCTCATGACTGTGTTCTGTATCTCGTGACCCCATGTGTCAGAGTGTCATGGTTCACGTCTTGAATGGTTCTTTACACAAGATTACTCAGCAGTAACGTAATCACCTACGCTTACACAGCAGCTGTTTACACGTCCACACTCCTCTTTTCAAGGATTCTAGTCTCTCCATTTCCTCTCCTTTAAGTCAATCAGCCACACGAATCAATAATCAGCCACACGGATCAGTATTAACCCTCTCAGTCCAAACCATGCTTTTTCTTAAGCAGAGCAGGACTTTCCTCTGGTTTGCCTGGATTTTTCTGGGATTTCCCTCCTTGTCCTAAAATAGGATGCAAGTCATTATGTTATACCCCGTGTGTGTGAGAGACAGTAAGTCATTATCAGTGAGTTTCACATGAACATAATCACATCTCTTTTCTCTTTAAATCATGATCTAAACTGGGGGCGGGTGATACGGCAAAAATATCATATCCCAGCACTCGGAGATATCACCATACATCACGTCATTTCACTGTGGTTTTGCTAACAAAATATCAACAAGGGCTACTACAGCTTCAGAAAATTTTATCCAGCATTTATAAAACAAAATATTTCAAGAATGAAAAATTGGAGCTATTCACGTACAGTCAGTTTTTAAAGTAACTGTAACAAATGATACATAAATGCACAGACACTTGACCATAATGACGATAAAGATGACAGCCTGTATCAGGATGGCATTGTATCACAATATTGATCAGTCTTATCATATCGCTCTACTCTAAACTCAGACCTGTTTACCACAATAACTAAAACTAGCAGCTAGCAAGCGGTGTGCTAATATCCAACCAAATCATCAGAATGAGCAAAGATGGTGACACGCAATAATAGAAGATGAATTTAAGACCAAGCAGAAAGTGTGTGTGTGTGTGTGAAGGATTTCCGTCAGTTCACTGTCGTTGAGATGTGAATGCAGAGTGTGCGAGGTGGTGTTTGGGCTGACTGAGCACTTCTGCAGCTTTCAGAGTGATGAGGAAACACTTTTTAGAGTTGTTTCTCTTTCTCCACCCTCAGCCTTGTGCACTCCATAATGCTTAAGAAGTCTTTCTCCTGCACGCTGCATAATGTACTGTACCTCCAGTATGGTCCCACACCCTCCCAAAGTATTGGACCACCAAGACCAGGTTGTATTTATTTTTGCTGCACACTGAAGACATTTTGAAATAAAATGGAAACTGAAATTCTGATTTAGTGTCTCATTCATCTTCTCATCTCAAACCCAAACGGCTAAAACAAAAGAATTGGCCTTGCTGTTCCAATACTTTTGGAAGACACTGTGGGTTGGATTCTGATTGGTCAGAATTTACTCTGTCAGTAGTACAAGTGTATATTAATATGCTCATTCTAATGCGTTATTGTTACTAAGTAGTGTAGTATGTTCTATAATGTAGCAATATAGAGCAGTTTGAGATTCTGCTACACATGCACACTGAGCATTTAGTGATATATTGTGCAACGATAAATCATGATATGAATTTAAGGGGATTCGAATTTATGAAAAAAAAGAATGGTGATTATCAGGTTGCGTAATCTTATTTTTTTTTTCCTAGCTGTAATTGTATTGTTGAGACAGCAGAGGGTGCAGTAACGTAAAATGGCAGGAATACACATGACTTCACTGTAGGTGGAAGTAACACCGCTCTAATGCCATGAAAAAACACAAACAGATCTAAAATGGTAAAGGGTAAGTAGTAAGTAAAATGTATTTATAAAGCACATTTAAACACAGCTACCACTGACCAAAGTGCTGTACAGAATAATAAAAATAATAATAAATGAGCATTCAGTAATAATAAACAAAAGACAAATTTGGAAAATAAACAAATGTGAAAAATAAATGAATGTTAAACCGAACAGAACCTACAACACAGAGACACAAGAAATAAGAGGATTAGGGGACTACGAAAGCTAGTGAATAGAGGTGAGTTTTTTTTTGGGGGGGGGCTTTTTCCACCTTTATTGGATAGGACAGTGTAGAGACAGGAAATGAGCGGGAGAGAGAGACGGGGAGGGATCGGGAAATGACCTCGGGTCGGAATCGAACCCAGGTCCCCGGATTTATGGTATGGCGCCTTATCCACCTGAGCCACGACATAGAAACGTCAGAGAAAACACAGAAACGATCAGATAAGACCAGGTCAACAACAGTAATAGAAACAGTAAGACCCTTTGCGATAACGAGGTCAAGGGTATGACCATGAGAGTGGGTCGGCCCCTGTACCAGCGCTCGAAACTAACGGTGTCCCGACGTCCTGGGGACCATAAACAATGTCATCGGGACACAAAATTATCATATCTGGGACAATGGAAAAAAATAGATCTAGAAAAAAAGTTCTACATTAATATTATTTACAAAGCCGTAACACATACGTAGACATTCACCTAATTTGTCAATTTTAATTTTAAAACGTTAACAGCGAAAAATACATAGTAGCTACACTTTCGATGCACCTGCATCCGTAGGCTACAGAGCAGCGCATTCTGTTCTAGAATCTTCGGCCGGAGTCCTCATTACATGGACTTGGAATGGAATTGCTACCGCACACGCTGCGCCGACTCTTGCCAGAACAAAAATGCTTAAGTGGTTGAAGCGGACCGACCGCGGGGAAGAAACTGAAAGCCCAGACATAACGTCTCCGGGACCTTCAGGATCCAAAGTGTCATCGCCTGGTCTGCAGGCAACGCTAGCAACTGAATGAACTTAATGAACACTGTTAGACACGTTATAAAATACAACAGGAATGATGTGGATGATATTGACGGAAGATACCGTTCAACAGAATAAGTGAGTTTTCTTGGTGTCTTTCTAGTTCAGAAAGTTTAGTCAGTCAGCAGCACAACTAGGCTCGGACCTGCCACTATGCTGATGTTGCTAACATTTGCACCCACGTTTCGGCAGCGAAAGTTCATAAAATGGATAACGGAAAGTTCATAAAAATGGATAATGGAAAGTTCATAAAAATGGATAACGGTAATGGTGAAAATGATAAGTTGGCCTTATAAGTGCCAACAGATATTCAAGGTATAAGTAGATGAACATAAAAGGGGTCTTATTTTCAACTAAAGTGTACTGCAGATGTAGGGAGTTGAAACATTTTCTGAATGAGCTAGTTGGCCCCTTTAAATAAACGGGTATCTATTCATACAGTGAGATCGCCAAAGTTTAATAAACTGAAAATGCAATAACTAATTTTGAAGTAGATGATGTATAGGACATGTGTCGCTTGTGTCTTGTGACTTATTGTAAAAATGATATAAAGGGTTCAAAATCGCATAGTTACAAATATAATAGTAACTTCATATGATAATATTAACCACTGGTTATTTCAGAGAGGAAAAAAATGGGGACACTATTGCTTCCATTCGGGACAATACAACACAGAATTCGGGACCACTGGGGGACACAAAGAAAAAAAGTTAATTTCGAGCCCTGCCCTGTACATGTTGTACTAGGTTGAAGTTGTCAATACAGTAAGTGCAAGTAGTTCTCTGGAGTGTTTTCAGGATTATCTACATGCAAGTTAAAATCCCCAGATATAATAAGACAGTCAAATTCTAAGCAAATGACTGACAACAGTTCACCAAACTCTCCCAGAAAAACTTTGGCTGAATGTCTCGGAGGCCTGTAAATAGTTAATAATAATATGTTAGGAGAGCATGTAACAAGTGCACATAAGTGTTCAAAGGATGTAAAATCACCAAATGAGGACTGTTTACATTGAAAAGAGGCTTTGAATATATTTGCGATCCCTCCACCTTTCCCATGTCGGGTAGCACTCATGAAATTAAAATTTGGGGGAGCTGCTTCAATAAGGGTGGTAGCACTCTTTGCTTGATCCAGCCATGTTTCAGTTAGAAGCAAAAAATCAAGATTGTGTTTGCAAATAAGATCATTAATTAAAAATTACTTGTTTGAAAGTGATCTAACGTTCAGAAGAGCTAGCTTTACAGAAAGTCTAGAAGTAGCTAATATCCGCTTGGGCACTCTGATGTTGTTTTGAAACAGGAAGGAGACTAGACTGGCGCAAATCTAAACTTCACATCCATTATCAAATCCATAAAGAGATGCTTTGTAAATATAATTATGAAATTGGTAAAGCAAGACAGTCTTTCTTCTCCAACATAATCAACAGGAATATGAACAATGCCCGTGTGCTATTTTCAACAGTAGAGAAGCTAACTAATCCCCCACCACAATTAGCACCTGAACTTCTCTCAGTTAATAAATGCAATGAGTTTGCATCCTTCTTCAAAGGTAAAATTGATAAAATACGGCAGAATATTGCTCAGAATACAGTATATCTCAGCTGCAAATAACTGAAAAACTGCAATCACCAGTGACACAGACAGACAACTTCAACACAATGTCAGAATTTTGTTTAATTGATTATGAGACTCTTGAAAAAACTGTACAAAATCTCAGTTCCTCAACATCTGAATTGGACATTCTACCCACCAACTTTTTTAAGTCTGTTCTTCACCTCATAATTACAGATGTGCTTCAGATCATAAATACATCCCTAGAGACTGGCATTTTTCCTGTGTCCCTGAAAAAAGCCGTTGGAAAGCCTCTACTTAAAAAGAATAATCTGGATGCTTCAGTATTGAACAACTACAGGCCAATATCAAATCCACCATTCATCGGGAAAATCCTTGAAAAAATTGTCTTCAATCAATTAACTGCCTTCTTGATATCAAACAGCTGTTTTGATAACTTTCAGTCAGGATTTCGTGCCAATCACAGCACTGAAACAGCGCTGATTAAAGTTATAAATGACATACTTCTTAATGCTGATGCAGGCAAAACATCGGTCCTGGTGTTACTGGACCTCAGTGCAGCTTTTGATACTGTTGATCACAACATACTGCTATATCGACTTGAACACTGGGTTGGGTCGACTGGTAAAGTTATCAATTGGTTAAAATCATACTTGAAAGATAGAAGCTTCTTTGTTACCATGGGAAATTGTACCTCAACATCAATGTCCTTGACCTGTGGTGTACCCCAGGGGTCGATCCTTGGACCATTACTATTCAACCTTTATATGCTCCCACTTGGACAAATTATCAAGAACAACTCAATTTTTTATCACTGCTATGCAGATGACACCCAAATTTATTTTGCTCTATCACCTAATGATTATGCCCCCCTTGAATGTCTCTGCCAGTGTATCGACCAAATCAACAACTGGATGTCACAATTTTCTTCAGCTGAACACAGATAAAACAGAAGTAATTCTATTTGGGGAAAAAAGATGAAAGACTCAGGATTACCACTATTCTTGACACAAAGGGGATTAAAACAAAAGATATGGTTAAAAATCTCGGTGTTTTCATTGACAGCGAGCTAAACTTTGACAGTCACATGAAAGCAATCACTAAAACGGCATTTTATCACCTAAAAACATTTCTAAACTAAGAGGACTTATGTCAAAAAATGATCTGGAAAAACTGATACATGCCTTCATCTCTAGTAGGGTTGATTACTGCAATGGCCTTTTCACAGGCCTGCCAAAAAAGACCATCAAACGACTTCAGCTGGTTCAAAATGCAGCGGCTAGGGTTCTCACACGAACAAAAAGAACAGAGCACATTACTCCAATTCTAAGGTCCCTTCACTGGCTTCCAGTAAGCTACAGAATTGACTTTAAAGCATTGCTGCTGGTGTACAAATCTCTAAATGGTACAGGGCCCAATTACCTCTCTGATATGTTGCAGCAGCCTAACCCAATCAGATCTACCAGATCGCAGCAGCAAAATTTACTATTAAAACCTGTTGTTAAAACAAAGTGTGGTGAAGCAGCTTTTAGCTACTATGCAGTACAGCTATGGAACCAACTCCCAGAGGACATCAAAAATGCTCCTGCTGTTGGCAGCTTCAAATCTAGGTTAAAGACCAAGCTGTTCTCAGATGCTTTCTGCTAACTGATAAATATCATCATCTTTACATGTTTTAAACTTTACTTAACTTTTATTCTATTTTATTCTGCTGTTTTTTTTACTGAACTTTTACTTCATTTTATTATTTTATTTCTACTATTGTTTAATTCTTATTTTTTTCTCTCTTCTTTCCCCTTTATTTTATGTAATTTTATTTTCTATTGTTTACTGTTTTGCCTTTACCTCTGTAAAGCACATTGAACTGCCACTGTGTATGAAATGCGCTATAGAAATAAACTTGCCTTGCCTTGCCTAAATGCATCCTTGATTATATTGGAGGGGACAGCATCATGGGGTGATGAAGTAGGGTTCATATGTTTTACTAAGTCGCTAAGCTCAGCAAAATTGGTGGAATGTGGCTGTAGCACCAGAGCAGCTTGGTAGCATAGCAGACAAAGGGGGAGAGAACTGTGATCTGATGTTATCCATTTTGCTAATGAAAAAAATCAAGAATTTCTCGCAGATATCAGTGGAGGCTTCAATATCTGGTGAAACTGGGGCTTGACAACTGAGTTTATTGTACTGAACAAAACTTTGGGCCTGTCAGAATGTTTACTAATTAAGTCAGAGAGGTGTTTTACTCTGGCTTTTTTGGCTGCAGTCTGGAAAGTTACCAGTGACAATTTAAAAATTTCAAACGAGACAGTGAGACGGTCTTTTTTCCATCTCTGTTCAGCTTTCCTACAGGCCTGTCTCAGAGTACATGTTTCTTCATCTAGCCAGTAGTGAGATTTAAGTTTGGGGCGACTGTGTCTGAGAGGGGCCACAGAATCAAGTATAGATGAGCAAGAGGAGTAAAAGAAGGCAATTAATTCATCTGGGCTAGAAATCTGGGATGCAGCTGAAATAGCAGAAGCAACAGCCTTACTATAAAAACTGTTAGAAAACTGTTCTGCAGTAAGCGAATTGATGTGGCGGGAGTAGTGGCCTGGGGCTCTAGCAGATCGCAGGGAAACGGAGAGAGTGAGATCAAATACAACAGGTTTATAATCAGAGAAAGTAGCATCCTCAATCATTATCAACAGAGAACCCATAAGATAAAATAAGGTCAAGAGTATAACCCTGTGTGTGGCCTTGTTTGTGTTGTGTCAAACCAAAGGCATCTAGTACACCACAAAACTCGCTAACCAAGGGTTTGCCTGGACAACAAACATGAATATTAAAATCACCCAGTAGCAACAGACGGTCATGCACCGTTACAAGATTCGAGAGAAGTTCAGAAAATTCAAAGTCCTCATCAGGCTTGGGAGGCCTGTAAATCAGCGCGCAAACCAGTGGAGACGTAGAAGATTCCACTTTTACGCATTGCAGTTCGAAGGAGGAGCAGATCACAAAGTTTTTGTATTTTAAAATCATTCTGGAAAACAAGAGCTACTCCGCCACCTCTTCCAAAGCACCTTGGGGTGCTAATGAATGAACAGTCATTTGGACAGAGTTCACCAAAGACGGATGACTCACCAGCTCCAGTGCCAATCCATGTCTCGGTTAGAAACAGTAAATCCAGATCACGTCGGGAGAAAAAGTCATTTAAAATGAAAGTCTTGTTTGACACGGACCTGCTATTGACCAAAGCCACCTTTGCCGTTGAGTGAGCCGCAGCCTGGCAGCGTCGAGAGAATTCCAGCGGGCGGATGTTCAGGTGATTCACCCCGCCGCTTCGGACGCGCAGCCTCGGCACAGCAGAGCAGTCGAGCAGTGGTCTCCGGTACAGACCAGTGGATAGGTCTACATGGCAGGAGTATCTCAGGTCCCATGAGCGCCGAGCCAGGTAGAGATCTTTGCGTGCTGGATAGACCACGGCTAGCTGACATGACCATGGCTGCGCAGGACAAACAGTTACTCCTCTCCTGATCTTCACTCGGAGGCCTCCGCGTTTTACCCCTCCGTCTACGCCGTTTCTTGCGGTGAGAGATGTAGCAAGGTAGCCGATGAACACACTCGGCAGAGGGGTGAATGAACGAGGGATGACATCTGCTGTGTGGTGCAGGATACCCACTAGAATGTGCCACCAATGAGTTTTTGAGATCCAATAAAAACTGCCAATCACAAGTCCATATAGATGCATCGGAGCAATGCCAGATCAGTACAAACAGAAGCACGAACAGACCGAACACAGATAACACAGGTAAGAGCTGACGGGGCTGACGGCAAGCCGACAAACACACTGGTACCATCTTGCCAAGACCAGCAAGTACCCCACCTCGGGCTCTTTAAAATGGTAAAGAGCTATTGTGCGATTGTGTACAAATAAGTTTAACAAGAAATCGGAGCTCTCTTTACAGACTGCTGAAAGATAAAGAAAAGAGAAGCAAATGGAGGCAGTAAAAATGTTCATAAAAGTTTAAGAAAATACCCATTTGTTATTAATTTTTTCATTTTTACTAAAGAATATTTTAGTTAACATGCTATTATATGTTAATCCAATCTTTACAAATGTGGGTAAATAATTATTGTTGGTTATTAAGATGATAAATGTTGTTAATTTAACAAAAGGAATATTAAAGTTTATAAGGAATAGGAACTGTGAGTTGGCCTTGTGGTTAGCGTGTCCGCCTCTCAACCGGGAGATAGTGAGTTCAACTTGCAGTCGGGTCATACCAAAGACCATCATAAAAATGGTCCTTACTGCTATCTGGTGATGTGCCACAGTACAGATGCAAGTTGGGAGTTAAACTCTTGCAATTAACAGAGGACCCACCCCCCACTGTAACCCTAGCTGTGTAATAGGCGAGAGGCCGAGGGCTACCGAAACGGAGATTGGCGATGCCCAGTGAGCCTTGTAGCATGGGAAGGACCTTGAAAGAATAGGAAAATAAACATTGCAATTTTCTGGTCATAAAACTCCTTTTTTTCATTTGATACTTTTTTTTCCAAAAATATTGTGAGGAAATCGAATTGCGGACCCAATATCATGAATCAAATCGTGAATTGTTACACACTAAAAAATGTTTTTTGTTGTTTTGAATTAAAGTGAGTTACCTGGTTGCCTTAAAATTTTGAGTTCATTAAAACTCATACAGTAAGTTAGCATAATGAGGCAATCAAGTTGCATTGTGCTAACTTAGGATAGGAGTTTCAACAAACTTGACATTTCAAGGCAACCAGGTTAATCACTTTGCCCATGGAGCCTGGCCGGGCTCAGCCCGAAGCGGTGACGTGGGTCTTACCTCCTGTGGGTTCACCACCCACAGAGGTGGTGGTAGTAGTAGGGGGCTGGTGCAGTGTGGATTGGGTGGCAGTCGAAGGCAGGGGCTTCGACGACCTGATCCCCGAACACAGCGGCTAGCTGTTGGGACATAGAATGCCACTTCACTGGGGGGAAAGAGCCTGAGGTTGTGTGGGAGGTTGAGAGGTACCGGCTAGAGATAGTCGGGCTCATCTCCATGCACAGCTTGGGCTCTGGAACCTATCTCCTCAAGAGGGGCTGGACTCTCCACTTCTCTGGAGTCGCCCACAGTGAGCGGCGGTGGGCTGGTGTGGGCTTGCTTATAGCTCCACAGCTCAGCTGCCATGTGTTGGAGTTTACCCCAGTGAATGAGAGGGTCACCTCTCTGTGCCTTCGGGTTGGGGAGAGGGCTCTTGCTGTTGTTTGTGCCTACGGGCCGAATAGCAGTATAGAGTATTCGGCCTTCTTGGGGTCCCTGGGAGAGGTACTGAGAGGTGCTCAGACTAGGGACTCCATTGTTCTACTGGGGGACTTCAACGCTCACGTGGGTGACGACAGTGACACCTGGAGGGGCGTGATTGGGAGGAACGGCCTCCCCGATCTGAACCCGAGTGGTGCTTTGTTATTGGACTTCTGTGCTAGTCATGGTTTGTCCATAACGAACATCATGTTCGAGCATAGGGGTGTCCATAAGTGCACGTGGCACCAGGACACCTTAGGTCAGAGGTCGATGATCGACTTTGTTGTTGTTTCATCTGATCTCCGGTCCTATGTCTTGGACACTCGGGTGAAGAGGGGGCTGAGGTGTCAATTGATCACCACCTGGTGGTGAGTTGGATCCGCTGGCGGAGGAGGAAGCCAGATAGACCTGGCAGGCCCAAATGTATGGTGAGGGTCTGCTGGGAACATCTGGCCGAGCACTCTGTCGGGGAGGTCTTTAACTCCCACCTCCAGGAGAGCTTCTCCCAGCTCCCGAGGGAGGCGGGAGACATTGAGTCTGAGTGGGCCATGTTCTCTGCCTCCATTGTTGACGCAGCTGTTCGGAGCTGTGGCTGCAAGGTCTCCGGTGCCTGTCATGGCGGCAATCCCCGAACCCGGTGGTGGACACCGGAAGTAAGGGATGCTGTCAAGCTGAAGGAGTCCTATCGGGCCATGTTGGCCTCTGGGACTCCTGAGGCAGCTGATGGGTATCGGCAGGCCAGGCGTGCCACAGCTTGGGCAGTTTCGGAGGCAAAAACTCGGAACTGGGAGGAGTTTGGTGAGGCCATGGAGGAGGACTATCGGTCGGCCTCGAAGAAATTCTGGCGAACCGTCCGGCGCCTCAGGAGGGGGAAGCAGTACTCCTGCCAACACTGTTTTACAGTGCAGGTGGGGAGCTGTTGACCTCGACTGGGGATATTGTTGGGTGGTGGAAGGAATATTTCGAGCATCTCCTCAATCTCACCGCCACGTCTTCCATTGAGGAAGCGGAGGCTGATGACTCAGAGGTGGACTCGTCCATTACCCAAGCCGAAGTCACTGAGGTGGTTTGCAAGCTCCGCGGTGGCAAGGCACCGGGGGTGGATGAGATCCACCCTGAGTATCTCAAGTCTCTGGATGTTGTGGGGCTGTCTTGGCTGACACGCCTCTGCAACATCGTGTGGCGGTTGGGGACAGTGCCTCTGGAGTGGCAGACCGGAGTGGTGGTCCCTCTTTTTACAACCCCGATTCCAAAAAAGTTGGGACAAAGTACAAATTGTAAATAAAAACAGAATGCAATAATTTACAAATCTCAAAAACTGATATTGTATTCACAATAGAACATAGACAACATATCAAATGTCGAAAGTGAGACATTTTGAAATTTCATGCCAAATATTGGCTCATTTGAAATTTCATGACAGCAACACATCTCAAAAACGTTGGGACAGGGGCAATAAGCGGCTGGAAAAGTTAAAGGTACAAAAAAGGAACAGCTGGAGGACCAAATTGCAACTCATTAGGTCAATTGGCAATAGGTCATTAGCATGACTGGGTATAAAAAGAGCATCTTGGAGTGGCAGCGGCTCTCAGAAGTAAAGATAGGAAGAGGATCACCAATCCCCCTAATTCTGTGCCAACAAATAGTGGAGCAATATCAGAAAGAAGTTCGACAGTGTAAAATTGCAAAGAGTTTGAACATATCATCAAAAGATTCAGAGAATCTGGAAGAATCTCTGTGCGTAAGGGTCAAGGCCGGGAAACCATACTGGGTGCCCGTGATCTTTGGGCCCTTAGATGGCACTGCATCACATACAGGCATGCTTCTGTATTGGAAATCACAAAATGGGTTCAGGAATATTTCCAGAGAACATTATCTGTGAACACAATTCACCGTGCCATCCGCCATTGCCAGCTAAAACTCTATAGTTCAAAGAAGAAGCCATATCTAAACATGATCCAGAAGCACAGACGTCTTCTTTGGGCCAAGGCTCATTTAAATGGACTGTGGCAAAGTGGAAAACTGTTCTGTGGTCAGACGAATCAAAATTTGAAGTTCTTTATGGAAATCAGGGACGCTGTGTCATTCGGACTAAAGAGGAGAAGGATAACTCAAGTTATCAGCGCTCAGTTCAGAAGCCTGCATTTCTGATGGTATGGGGTTGCATTAGTGAGTGTGGCATGAGCAGCTTACACATCTGGAAAGACACCATCAATGCTGAAAGGTATATCCAGGTTCTAGAACAACATATGCTCCCATCCAGACGACGTCTCTTTCAGGGAAGACCTTGCATTTTCCAACATGACAATGCCAAACCACATACTGCATCAATTACAGCATCATGGCTGCGTAGAAGAAGGGTCCGGGTACTGAACTGGCCAGCCTGCAGTCCAGAACTTTCACCCATAGAAAACATTTGGTGCATCATAAAACGGAAGATACGACAAAAAAGACCTAAGACAGTTGAGCAACTAGAATCCTACATTAGACAAGAATGGGTTAACATTCCTATCCCTAAACTTGAGCAACTTGTCTCCTCAGTCCCCAAACGTTTACAGACTGTTGTAAAGAGAAAAGGGGATGTCTCACAGTGGTAAACATGGCCTTGTCCCAACTTTTTTGAGATGTGTTGTCATGAAATTTAAAATCACCTAATTTTTCTCTTTAAATGATGCATTATCTCAGTTTAAACATTTGATATGTCATCTATGTTCTATTCTGAATAAAATATGGAATTTTGAAACTTCCACATCATTGCATTCCGTTTTTATTTACAATTTGTACTTTTGTCCTAACTTTTTTGGAATCGGGGTTGTAAGAAAGGGGACTGGAGAATGTGCTCCAATTATAGGGGAATCACACTTCTCAGCCTCCCCAGGAAGGTTTACTCCAGGGTACTGGAGAGGAGAATTCGGCCGATAGTCGAACCTCGGATCCAGGAGGAACAATGCGGTTTTCGTCCTGGTTGTGAAACACTGGACCAGCTCTATACCCTTCATAGGGTGATCGAGGGTTCATGGGAGTTTGCCCAACCAGTTCACATGTGCTTTGTGGATCTGGAAAAGGCATTTGACCATTTCCCTCATGGTATTCTGTGGGGGGTGCTTTGGGAGTATGGGGTTCGGGGCTCTTTGCTATGGTAAGGGCTGTCCAGTCCCTGTACAAATGGAGCAGGAGTCTCGTTCGCATTGCCGGCAGTAAGTCAGACCTGTTCCCAGTGCATGTTGGACTCTGGCAGGGCTGCCCTTTGTCACCGGTTCTGTTCATAATTTTTATGGACAGAATTTCTCGGTGCAGCCAGGGGCCAGAGGGAGTCCTGTTTGGGAACCACAGGATTTCATCTCTGCTTTTTGCAGATGATGATGTCCTGTTGGCTTCTTCAAACCAGGACCTTCAGCATGCACTGGGGCGGTTTGCAGTCGAGTGTGAAGTGGCTGGGATGAGAATCGGCACCTCCAAGTCCGAGGCCATGGTTCTCAACCGGCAAAGGGTGGCTTGCCCTCTCCAGGTTGGTGGAGAAGTCCTGCCTCAAGTGGAGAAGTTTAAGTATCTCAGGATCTTGTTCACGAGTGAGGGAAGGATGGAGCGTGAGATCGACAGGCGGATCGGTGCAGCCTCCACAGTGATGTGGTTGCTTTACCGGTCCGTCGTGGTGAAGGAGCTGAGCCAAAAGACGAAGCTCTCGATTTACCAGTCGATCTATGTTCCGACTCTCACCTATGGTCATGAGCTTTGGGTAATGACCGAAAGAACAAGATCGCGGACACAAGCGGCCGAAATGAGTTTCCTTCGCAGGGTGGCTGGGCACTCCCTTAGGGTGAGAAGCACAATCACTCGGGAGGAGCTCGGAGTAGAGCCGCTGCTCCTCCACATCGAGAGGAATCAGCTGAGGTGGCTTGGGCATCTCTTTCGGATGCCTCCTGGACGCCTCCCTGGGGAGGTGTTCCAGGCATGTCCCCCCGGGAGGAGGCCCTGGGGAAGACCCAGGACACGCTGGAGGGACTATGTCTCTTGGCTGGCCTGGGAACGCCTCGGTGTTCTTCCCAAGGAGCTGGCCGAGGTGTCTGGGGAGAGGGAAGTTTGGGCTTCCATGCTGACTGCTGCCTCGGACCCGGACCCGGATAAGCGGATGAAGATGAGATGAGAGGAGGTTAACCACTTTCAATTAATGCAACAAATTATTTTTTACAGTATATGGGGTATAAAATAAAAAGAAGCCTGCTTGTGAAAGACATCATGGCTTCTGCAAAGCCCAGTATTTTCAATTTCTCTACTCTTTTTAATAAACATATATGCTATCTCTCTCTCTCTCTCTCTCTCTCTCACACACGCGCGCGCACACACCCTGTAATCTTCTGTTTAGTAACAGAAGTGAGTATGTCTTGGTCAGTGTGGTTTGGCTCCTCGCTGCTCTTCCTGAAGTCATGATAAAGGAGCAAATTGCAGTAAAACTGCCCTGAAATAACTGAACACGACATGCAGTTCATTTATAGTAATCTCAGGTTACTCCCTCGTGCACGACACACACATTGTTTGTGTTGCATAAATGAGCTGTGTGTGTGTTGGCACAGAGTGCTTGTCGGAGCTTGCCTACAGATATCCAATGACTAACAGGTCTTTTATGACCGAGACTGACTGACAGTGTTAATGTGGTGTGACGGTCACTTATTTTAATGTCCCTCTGTAATACATCTCCTTTATCTCTCTCTCTCTTCTCCTTGTTCTCTTGTTCACCCTTGGTGCATATTGTGTGTGTGTGTGTGTGTGTGTGTCTGTGTGTGTTTGCTGAGTCATGGCTTGATGTGCTGAGTGAGCATCTGCTCTAGCTGCTGGCTTTCAGGCCCTCCTACTCCACTTCTATTAATAAAGCAGAAGTGAGTGGGTATACACACACACACACACACACACACACACACTGTGTCAAGAACAACAGGTGTTCTTTGAAGCTCTTTAGACACTGCTGGTAACATTCCAATCTCATTTTTTATTGTCATTTTTGTTATGACAGAAATCATATACTGCAGTTCCCGCCCCTGGCGCCTTTGTCACCGGTCGTACCGCAGTTCCCGCCCCCGGCGCCTTTTGTCACCGGTCGTACCGCAGTTCCCGCCCCCGGCGCCTTTTGTCACCGGTTGTACCGCAGTTCCCGCCCCGGCGCCTTTGTAACCACCTGCAGTATTAATACTGTCATGTCTATGGCAATGTTATTCTTTAAACTTTTGTGGCATATATGTGTGTGTGTGTGTGTGTGTGTGTGTGTGTGTGTGTGTGTGTGTTTGCAGGCGTACGGTTCGGGGTGTGATATCGTGATCTTGGCCAGTGATTTTGAATGTGTGCAGATTATCCCTGGAGCTCAGCATGGGAACATCCAGGTGGGGTGTGTGGAGTGTTCACACCAGCTGGGACGGGTAAGACACACACACACACACACACGCAGCTGATGTGTGGTCAAATACAGAAAATTCAGCGAGTAAAGTTATGTCTGTAGTTGGATTTTAAAAGATTATTGAAATGAAATAAAAGTTTTCTAAATAAACTGTTCTTGTAACAGAAGTTGTAATGCTGAAGACGCTGTTTTATTGTTATTAGAGGACGTATGTAAAGCTGTAAATGTTTACTCGCTGAGTCCCAGATGGAGTGCACTACATGTCGTCTACTTCAATTGATTTATCGATGTTGTAGATTAGATATATTCCCATCCTTATTCCACACTGGCCACATTGTTGATTTTAGATCGCCGCATCGTATGGAAACACAGTGTGCATTTTCGAACCAAGCTCCACCAACCTGAACAAGAGACACAAGGTCAGTGTCCATGATGATGATGATGATGGGTTTGTAGAGGGTGGGAGGGGGTGTGTGTTTGTGCATGCATGTGATGATCGATGATACGGTTCATGTATAATGATGCTTGTAATTAATAATAAGTAAAGTGATAAAAGAAGCTAATAGATCATGTGATCACGTTAATGATGATAGTAGTGTAGAAATATCTATTATTATTATTATTATTATTATTATTACATGCTCATGACTAATACATTTCTCCATGAAGAAATATCCTCATCGTGTGTTTTACTGTTTTGTGAGATGATTGTGTAGTTGGTGTTTTTGTGACTCTTTGTGTGATGATTTCAATGACAGCAACTGAACTACCAGTGGCAGAAGACTGGACAATTTCTCCTCAATGCCATGACCTACAACCTGGCCTGGGACCCCCAAGGTGAGGGAGGGAGTGTGTGTGTGAGAGAGTGATGTACTATGAGGATGAGTGTTTCAGGTGTATGCTCAGAGCTGAAGTATACTAGTGCCTGTGTGTGTTATTAACTGAAGTAGAAGCGTTGGGTGTCGGCTATAGATTGGAGTACACTGGTGCTCGTGTGTGTGCGCACTGCAGACTGGAGCTAAACGCAAGTGCTGGCTAGGAATTAGAGAGTGCTAGAGTCAGGGAACACAAGATCAAAATCATACATACAGTGCCCATAATATTTGTTCAATGTCCTTTAACGAGTTTCCCCTGGACCAGATGCCTTTGTTCACCATCAGCAAACTTCTGTCAGAATTCTGGTTGTGTACAGTGGTGCTTGAAAGTTTGTGAACCCTTTAGAATTTTGTATATTTCAGCATAAATACGACCTAAAACATCAGATTTTCACACAAGTCCTAAAAGTAGATAAAGAGAACCCAGTTAAACAAATGAGACAAAAATATTATACTTGGTCATTTATTTATTGAGGAAAATGATCCAATATTACATATCTGTGAGTGGCAAAAGTATGTGAACCTTTGCTTTCAGTATCTGGTGTGACCCTCTTGTGCAGCAATAACTGCAACTAAACGTTTGCGGTAACTGTTGATCAGTCCTGCACACCGGCTTGGAGGAATTTTAGCCCATTCCTCCGTACAGAACAGCTTCAACTCTGGGATGTTGGTGGGTTTCCTCACATGAACTGCTCGCTTCAGGTCCTTCCACAACATTTCCATTGGATTAAGGTCAGGACTTTGACTTGGCCATTCCAAAACATTAACTTTATTCTTCTTTAACCATTCTTTGGTAGAACGACTTGTGTGCTTAGGGTTGTTGTCTTGCTGCATGACCGACCTTCTCTTGAGATTCAGTTCATGGACAGATGTCCTGACATTTTCCTTTAGAATTCGCTGGTATAATTCAGAATTCATTGTTCCATCAATGATGGCAAGCCGTCCTGGCCCAGATGCAGCAAAACAGGCCCAAACCATGATACTACCACCACCATGTTTCACAGATGGGATAAGGTTCTTATGCTGGAATGCAGTGTTTTCCTTTCTCCAAACATAATGCTTCTCATATAAACCAAAAAGTTCTATTTTGGTCTCATCTGTCCACAGAAGATTTTTCCAATAGCCTTCTGGCTTGTCCACGTGATCTTTAGCAAACTGCAGACGAGCAGCAATGTTCTTTTTGGAGAGCAGTGGCTTTCTCCTTGCAACCCTGCCATGCACACCATTGTTGTTCAGTGTTCTCCTGATGGTGGACTCATGAACATTGTCTAATGTGAGAAAGGCCTTCAGTTGCTTAGAGGTTACCCTGGGGTCCTTTGTGACCCTGCCGACTAGCTATTACACACCTTGCTCTTGGAGTGATCTTTGTTGGTCGACCACTCCTGGGGAGGGTAACAATGGTCTTGAATTTCCTCCATTTGCGCATGATCTGTCTGACTGTGGATTGGTGGAATCCAAACTCTTTAGAGATGGTTTTGTAACTTTTTCCAGCCTGATGAGCATCAACAACGCTTTTTCTGAGATCCTCAGAAATCTCCTTTGTTCATGCCATGATACACTTCCACAAACATGTGTTGTGAAGATCAGACTTTGATAGATCCCTGTTCTTGAAATAAAACAGCGTGCCCACTCACACCTGATTGTCATCCCATTGATTGAAAACACCTGACTCTAATTTCACCTTCAAATTAACTGCTAATCCTAGAGGTTCACATACTTTTGCCACTCACAGATATGTAATATTGGATCATTTTCCTCAATAAATAAATGACCAAGTATAATATTTTTGTCTCATTTGTTTAACTGGGTTCTCTTTATCTACTTTTAGGACTTATGTGAAAATCTGATGTTTTAGGTCGTATTTATGCTGAAATATAGAAAATTCTAAAGGGTTCACAAACTTTCAAGCACCACTGCATTTGTCCGTTCTTCTTGGCAGAATTGGTAGACTTCTATTAAATCTGTGTGTTTTCTGTCTCAGACCCACCTGTTTTCAATAGTGTTGAGGTCAGGACTTGTTTTAAGCTTAACGTTCGCTTGCTTTATCCTCCACAACCAGCTCTGATGTGTGTTTTTGAGATCATTGTCCTGTTGGAACACACAACTGTGTCCAAGTTTCCATCGTCTAACTGATGGCTTGAGGTTATGCTGAAGAATTCTGAGGTTCTTCATGATTAAATCCACTTTGTGCAGTTCACCTGGCAGCAAAACAGCCCCAGAGCCTGATGCTCCCACCACCGTGCTTCTTCACAGTTATCATTACAGTGTTCTTGGGGTTGAATGCTTCACCTTTACTCCTCCAAACATACCTTTGGTCATTGTGGCCAAACTTTTTTCTCCAGAACCTTTTTCTTTGTCCATGTGATCAGCTGCAAGTTTTAGGTGTGGATTTTGGAGCAGGGGTGTCTTTCTCAGGCAGCAGCAGCCTCTCAGTCCATGGTGATGTAAAACTCTCTCGACTTGTAGACAGTGACCCTGGTGTTCCAGCAGCTTCCAGTTCATGGCAGGCCTGTGCCTTGGTGGTTCCTGGGTTGTTTCTGACCATCTGAACCAATTTCCTCTCAGCTGAAGGTGACGGTTTGGGTCTTCAGCTGGAGCTTGGTAAAGTGTCTACACATCCCAATAACCTGTACTCGTCACATAAACCCTTTATATGTTGTGCACTGAGAAACTACCAGCTGTAGTCACTCATCATCATGAGGAGGAAGTTAAGAGGCTGGCAAGTGAAGACATTTTGTGGTTTCAGCACCACTGAATTAATAATCTAAGTAGCTGTATGTATAATTTTGACCCTGTGTTGAGTTCAGGAATTCCAGAATAAGTGAATAACCTTTGAAAATTATGAAATTGTTTTTTCGATTCCAGATGTATGATTATACAGTGAACCCTCGTTTATCGCGGGGGTTACATTCCAAAAAGGACCCACGATAGGCGAAATCCGTGAAATAGTCAACTTTATTTTTTTACAACTATTATACAATACAAATGTAAAGCATTTGTTTAAGAAATTAAAAAAAAACGTTCTTGCAAATAACTATGACAGTTTTTAATACTTTTAAAATAATAATACTGTAATAATACTGTAAAATAATATTTTTAATAATGAATACGAGGTTAGACACATTGCGACTCACGCGTATTTCACAGTCCCTCTGACTGTGCCTCTTCGTCCTGACTCCGCTCCGCTGTAGCGTCATTTTCTGCTGAAGGCTGTGGTGCAGGTGTCTTTTTCCGAGAGAAGAACATAGTTATGGGTAGTTGTTGGCACTCTTTTTTTCTTCTGGGCAAGAAGATTCTTGTAAACAGACATGCCACCTTCGATTATATTTGAAAACTGTAACGAGCGACACATCAACGGGTCCCATTCTTGTGCCACTCGCTGAAGTTCAGTGTTCTGAACACAATGCACTGTAAAAAAAAAATCTGCGAAACAGTGAAGCCGCAAAAGATGAACCGCGTTATAGCGAGGGTTCACTGTACAACATTCTGCGACAGAAAAAGAACAATAAAAAAATCACTGAAAGCCCAATACTGCTGTCACCTTCATATCTGTGATGAGTGTATGTAAACTTCTGACTGCAACTATAAAACTATTAAACCTGTTTCGAGACATATTTGCTGATTTTAAGACAAAAAAATCCTTATTCTTCTTTCTTGGTAAAATCTTTTGCCAATAAAGTGCAATTTCAAGCTTGAAAGAAGTAAAAATACACTATATGGCCAAAAGTATGTGCACCCCTGACCATCACACCCATAGGTGTTTCACTTTCGCATTACACTTTCCATTCAATGGAACTAAGGAACCCAGACCTGTTCTATCATGACGATGCTCCTGTACACAAAGCACAGGAGCTCCATGAAGGCATGGTGTGTGAAGGTTGGAGTGAAGAACTCGAGTGTCCTGCACAGAGCCCTGACTGAACTCAACCCCACTGAACACCTTTTGGGATGAACTGTAGTCTCATTAACCTCAACATCCCAACATCAGGGTCTGATCTCACTAATGCTCTTGTAGCTGAACTGAATGAACACGAATCCCCACAGCCAGCCACGCCCCCAAACCTTATAAAACCCTGTAATGGCAGCAAAGGGGGGCCAACTCCATCAACTTTATCTAGGGGAACATCGACCTGCAGATTCACAAGTCTTGGTCTCGAGTAGAAAATGAGATGTGGGCTGTTTGATCCGTCACAAAATGGTGGCGTTTCACTGGCGTACGCTAGCGTTTTCACTTCCTGCTCGGAATTTCTTTTTGTTTGCAATGTAGCACCTCTGTATATATCTATTTAGTGTGATGTGCTACAGATGTCTGTGCCGAGATGCCAACATTTACACTTTAACTGCAGCATTTATCATTTTTGACCCGTTGCTCTGGCGATACAGGAGGCACCTGAAAACTACAGGTTTCTGCATTTTCAGCTAAAAAAAGCAGCGGTGAACATGGTGAAACTCACTGAAGTGGAAATGATGCAGTGTGTGTGTGTTTGTTTTAACCATATGTTTCTCTATAGGTAACCGTATCCTGGCGGCAACGGAGTGGCTGCAACTTTGGGCTCCGCCCACCACAGACACACTACAGGAAGAAGATGAAGAAGAAAAATCACACCCCATCCTCAACGACTGGAAGTGTGTGTGGCAGTGCAAGTGAGTCAGATAGTGTGTTAGGGCTCGAGTGTGTACTGTAGGAGTGTTGGGGTTCAGTGAATTAATATAACGTGTATTCTGGATGTATAAAGTATGAAATCAAAATACAGGAGCCCAGTTAAAGCATTTTTATTGGTGATGACACTGTAAATTAGTATAAAAGGGTTCAGATGTACAATATTCACTATAGTAATGCTCAGGTGGACACTGGACTGAATGTAGCTTTAGAAAAAGGAAATGAAGGAAAAAAGGATGAAGGAGTTTATCAAGTGATGAAAGATTGGAGTAGAATCGGGCAATATCACACTTCCCAACACACACACACACACACACACACACGCGCGCGCACACTCACACACACGTGCGCGCGCAACCACTGAGAGTTTCAGTTCCACTGTGAAGTGTGCCTTCTGTGGATTTTCATTCCTTCTCTTATTTTATTTAAACTGGGAATAAAAGAACAGTCAAATATAAAGAAAATAAAAATATGTAAACCCTCGTGGCCAATAGTAAAGTTTAATATAATACAATACTGGACTAATATTATAATATGGAGGATGATAAATTATAAGAAGATGAAATAAAGCAAATGTACCAAAGCACAAATACCAAATTAAATAAAATTTACTTGTTTAATCAGTTAAATTCTTGGCAAAACTTGCATGGCAAATATAATAATTTATCAAATAAATAATATTATAATAATATTATAAAAATATTATCAAATAAAAAGTATGAATATAATTAATCTGTTTATATGTAAACATTTCCATTTCCAGAAAATAAATCTTTTCCAATTCAGTTCAAAATAATTGCGATTAATAAATAATACATATTAAATGTAATGTGTATATGTAACAGTATTAACACATGAAATAAATAAGAATATATAAATAAAGTACAGTATGTAAAATAAATGGAAATGTATATGATGTAAAAATAAGATGTTATTAAAATAACATTAAAATCCACAGCTGTGTGCTTTCAAAGAAAGTTAAAAAAAAGTTGGATTTATTACAAATAAATCTGAATAAGTGCATATAATAATTAATTAAAATTGCAGATAATTAAAAGGGCTGTATCTTTTCACCAAAAACCCTTTAAAAATAACCACTTTGCCAGAAACACTTTTTGTTTCTAGTGCTTAATTTTGTGTGTGTGTGTGTGTGTGTGTGTGTGTGTGTGTGTGTGTGTGTGTGTTTCTCAGGACTGCTTCTGCTGTGCGTATAATTAAATGGTCTCCTGACGGGGAATACTTCGCCACTGTGGGAAAGGTACTGCTCACTCACACACACACACACACACACACACACACACACACACGTTCTGAAAATTAGTGTCTGTCACACTCACAATTAGTCTCTCTCTCTCTCTCTCTCTCTCTCTCTCTCTCTCTCTCTCTCTCTCTCTTCCCAAAACCCAAAACACACATTCATGTCCACTTTTTTTTTCTATTTTTCTATCACTCTGTATCTCTTTCTCTCATCCCCCTCTCTCAGGATGACTGCCTGTTGAAGGTGTGGTACTCCACCCTGGGATGGAGGTCCGTGATGGTGGATGTGTGTGAGAGGAAGTCCGGCTCGCTCCACTTCTCCTTCATCTATCTGGCTCATCCCAGAACTGTCACCGGGTTCTCCTGGAGGAAGACCAGCAAATACATGGCCAAGTAAAAAAAAAAAAGCACACACACACACGTCTTGACTCACCCAAGTGTCTTGTTTAAAGTGTGTGATGTGGCACTGAAGGACGAACTGCTTCTCTATGTTGTGTAATGATAATGCAGTTAGAATGATACTAACACTAACAGGATAAACACTAAACTAGAGTGCACCAGTAGGGGGTGCTAAAGTGCTGCTCTACAGGCACTTTATGGATCCAGTATGTGTCTGTAATAGATGCACCTGCTACATTAAACACACAGAGATCAGTGCATCATTTTATAGTCTGGTGTGATATGTTGTTCACAAAGTAACTGTGTGTGTGTGTGTGTGTCAGGGGTTTGGTGTGTAACGTGTTGCTGACGTCGTGTGTGGACGGAATCTGTCGGCTGTGGAGCGAGACGCTGCTGCCGGAGGACAGTTTACTGGGAGGACAGATCACAGAGAACAACAGCTCCACATCATCACTACAGCACAGTGGGCAGAAAGATAAAATACAACACGCACTGGAGGTACACACACACACACACACACACATACACACACACACACACTGCCCACTCTTTATCACTATGACCTACTGGAATATATTAAAAGCTCATTTTGTGTAAAATATCTGTGTGTGTGTGTGTGTGTGTAGTCGATACACCACCTGAAGCAGCTCAGACGGGGTCGGAGGAGATCATCAGCTCTGGTCACACACACTGAGCTGTTGCCCAGCCAGCTGAACTCACACGACACACACCGGCACATCACACACCACGGCAACGCACTGTGTCACTTCCACATCTCAGCCAGCATTAACCCCAATACAGGTACACACACACACACACACACACACACACTTGCAGGTGCTGTATAAACCAGTTGCTCATTTATGTTTTTCAGAGACTTCAGGGAGTTTGTTCCTGATTGTGTTCATGAATTTTCAGAAAGACACTGAACAGAAACACGCTGATGGACAGTAGTGTGTGCGCCTCTTATCTGTTACGTAGTTTGTTCGTGGTTTGTGGTGTAGATTTGCTTTATGAAGGTTTGTCCATTTTACAAGAGATTCGGCCATTTATTGTTGTAGTTTGTGTTATTGTTGTATGGTTTTGGCTTTTTTCGGTTTTATGGTATTTTATTCCTTTACGGGAGGTCTGACCGTAGGTTAATGATCTGTTAGTGTTTTATATCGGTTTGCTGGTGAGTATTTTTTTGTAACGATAGTTAGAGATTTGTTGGAGCACTTCCTTACTGCATTTATGGCAGAAGAGCTGCGTTAGCGCTTAGAAATTTTGGTGTTTGTGTGTGAAATTGGTAATCACTGTACCTGTAAACAAACACATACTCAAGGTTATTTTTTATTTGCCATTTGTGCATAAACGAACAGTTCAGACACGTTGGAATTTTTGTGCAGGGCTCTGTCAGTCAACAGTTTAGGAAATAAAACACTATAATAAAATATATAACACTGTACAATACAGCATTAGGAAATAGAACGCGATCATAAAAAATATAAAGCACTATACAAAAAAGTGGTAATATGTACAAAATTTTAAATGCAAGTATTAAACATAAGGAGAGGGCAAATGTTAAGTAAGAGTAATAAAATAAAAGGCTAGTCCTGAGTGCTGTTCCTGGATTATGAAAAGAGGGGAAAGCTGTATGGAAATATTGCACATTGGGAGGGGAATGAAAGCTCCGTGGGGATATTGCACAGTTAGGATATTGCACATTTATCAGAGGGTATATAACTCATAATCCTATTTCACGGGTAATAATATATCACATATCACGTATGACAAGTGAAGTGAGGTAGTAACGGGTTATTGTTACACTTATTCAATAGTTTTGTTTTGCCATCAGTCTGACTGTGGCAGGGAAGAAGCTGTTGAAGAACCGTGTTCTATGAGTGATGGTGCTGTCCGCTCTGCTGCGTCTCAGGTTGTACGTGCGGTGTTTGTGTCTGAGCAGACAGTGAGCTGGGTGGAGCGAGTCTCTGGTGATTCCCTCTGCTCTTTTCCGACATCGCTGCACACACATAGGGTCCATGGAAGGAAGTTTTGTCCCTACATACTGTTGATCAGCAACCACTAAATTACAGCCAAACTGTAAAGTTTATTTTCAGCACAGCTGGAAGAACCATAGCTCCAAGACATAATGAGTCAGTAATGATTCACTGTCCGCAAAATACAGAATGTATAAATAGTGTGTGTGTGTGTGTGTCAGATATCCCAGCAGCTCTGGTCGGGTCCGGTCTCTTCTCCTCAGGAGACAGTAATGGAGGTTTCGTGGTTCACTGGCTGAATAATAAGGACCTGAGCTTCACCTCCTCCATGGACGTGTTCATGCAGCTCCTGAGGAAGTTCTCTGAGCAGAACCTCGAACACACCACTGACGACATCAAACAGGACGGAACTGCAAAGTTTGACTTCGGTACACACTCACACGCGCACTATCATTGATTCTGAAATCTATCCGTGCTACTATCATAAATACTGGAGTAGCACTCATCGTGTGGGAACAATAACAGAGGAACAAAATAGTGTAAATAGTGGAATCACATGTCTACCATGAACTCATTATCCAATAAACAAGCCAAGATAAACATTATTCTTCTCTCCACATTCACTGGATATGAGCGATCGCACGCTCTGATCGGCTACTCCACTACTATCATATCAGCTCATATACCATGAGTAGAGAAAAACAAAATGGCCGAGCGTGTTGCTGAACCAACCGAGGACGAAGTAAAAACTCTACTCAAAAACAAAACCCTAAAAATTATTAAAGATTTAAAAGAAACAGAAATAATTAAAATAATATAGTTGTGCCCTCCCAGTTCCACACTCCAGCCCAGTTGGTGGCGGTAAAACACGTTTAAGTTGGTTTGCCAACCACCTAAAAACCATAAAGACGATGACACCCCCCCCAAAAAAAAAAATGGAATAAAAGTATTGGATGGTAAGAACATATCCATACATGTCAACCCGTTTGGGTGTCCACCTGTAGCCTTATAGCCTTCGAATTGCACCAGACTTTTATTTTGATGTACATTTGTACAATACACATTTACTGCTCTCCTATTGGTCATAGGGGAGGCTGCTCCCACTGCAAAGGAAAATACTTTTCACAGACTCGGGGAAAACACTCAAACTCCACTGTCTGTGCACTGTCAGTCAAAGTGTCGGCTGCTCCCATTTCAATGGGATACTTTTCACAGAGACCGTTTTTGTCCACAGTCAGTCATGTTTATGATCTTGATGATAATCACTGGCCGCCTTCTTTGCCAGCTGTACCTGCCTTTCTGTGGGGGTGACGTCACAACAGAAGTCTGTGTTCAGTTTGCATTGCAGTAGTGCAGTAAGGGCCTCTGCATGCTCTTGCGACAAGGCTTTCGCAGACAGCTTTTCGCAGACAGTTGTAATTTATCGTTGAGCGGGGAGTAATAGGTGTGCGCGATGTTATTCACCGCCACAACGCAAGGGGGCGCGAAATCGCTAGGAGTAGTTGGTGGGTGTGGTTAGTGGAGTGTTTATCCTCCGGTTACTTATAATGACTAGAACTGGAGTCGTATAGATGTACATCCTTCCTCACTTCCTCGATCAACCGCTCTTCGTGCTGCTCCATCTTCGCTCGTGTTTTTAAAAATGCCGGCCGTGAAAACAAACCAAACCGGTAAAGTAGGGAAGCGGAAGTGCGTGTACAGCAGATGTAGAGTGGACCAATCAGAGCCCTCTTGTCTGCGATGCTGTCTGCGAGGCTTCTGCGGTGGTCACAATTTTTGGGAGGTGCGCGCAGAGCGTCTGCGAAGGTGGGGGGGCTACGCATACGCCGTCTGCGACGCCGTCTGCAAGGACTGGGTTGTCAGCATAAATTGGCCTTAAGGGTGTCTGTGCCCAGGTTTTTTCTGCAGTCAGTGTGGATTTTCCTGACCTGTGAGAATACCCTCTCACAGTCAGCATTGCTGCGAGGTAGACACAGCGATGCCTCCATAGTTTTTCTCAGGTTTGGAAATCTCTCCTGTCCGCATCTGTGCATGACCGGAACGAGTGAAGTTTCGCAGTCGCGATACTGCACGAGGCTTGAGGAATAAACATCCGGTTTCACATAGTCTGGGTTATCTGCCCCTGCATACACGCTGGTCTTTGTCTATAAATCAAGCTTTTGTATGTTTTTGTGACGATCAGCTGACGATGTTCAAGTAAGCTACACAAAATAAATTTAAGTCAGAAAATACTGAAAATCCGTAAGACTTTGTTTGTACGCCCGTACGCCCTTGAAATGAGCTAAAATCCGTATAATTTCCGGACAATCTGTATAGGTTGACATGTATGCATACTGTATCTTTAAAAAAAAAAAAAGAATTATTATTATTATTATTATTATTATTGCATTTTTCACAAATTGCTCCTGTCATTTCGCCGGTTTGTTTACATTCTAAGCGGAAATGATTTTATTGGATGTTTTGTAGAACGTTTTTATTTATCGAATTTGCAAAAAATAAAAATGCTCTGTTTCTCAAAATCCAGTGAATGTGGATAGAATAAAACAGTTATTCTACTCATTCTCGTCGTACACGGATTATAGACAACTCGGTGCTACGCGCCTCGTCGGCTATCAGCTCATGTACGACTCGATTTCATGGAATAACTGTTAATTAGCACAGCTGTCGGGTAAATGTTATATCAGATGAGCTTCGTAGAGGAGTAGTGTTTCTCATAGCAAATGCCGAATGATAGAGGTATTTAACATAGCCTGTCTGTAAGGCTGTAAACTGTGTGTGGTGCTGTAGATCTGGATGAGATGTCCGATAAAGCATCAGAGCATGATGACGGAGAGCAGGAGGGCAGTACGAAGGCGTCGTCCCCCGGCTCCAGCAGCAGTCTCCCTCCTCCCTCCGTCCTCCTGGAGCGCAAGATGGAGTCCCTCACTCTGGAGTGGAACCGCAGCCCTGACATGCTCTTCACCATCCACCCGGTCGACGGATCCTTCCTCGTCTGGCACATCAAGTACCTGGACGAGTACATCCCCGGAATCTTCCGCCAGGTCCAGGTCAGCGCGTGCACGCTCCTGCTTTATCCCGCTGCAGATAAAACACTGCCTGCTGGGCAAACTGTTTCAATACCGAAGTGTACAGCGGATACTGGAGTATCACGGACAAACACAGGTCCCGCGGGTCCTTAAAAAGTCTTAAATACTACTTTTGGTTTTCAAGGCCTAAAAACGTCTTAAATTGTTTGGAATGAGTGGAATTTTCGAAAGGGAGGTATTAAATTTAATATTGGACCGAACGAGTGAAATGTGTCCATCCGGTTTGGGGTATTTTTTTAACCGTAATTTTAAAAGTGACCAGCGGACCTTTTGGGGGCAGCATTGGTTCTGTGCGTTCTGTGCATTCCGTAGATCAAGAACTAACGTTAGGAGGCTACTGGAGGAAGTGTGGTATGGTGTGGTGGAGGAGGTGCGGTGTGGTGTGGTGTGGTGGTTGTGAAGAGAGAGATGCGCGGGTAGCTACGTGGGCGCTAGAAAGTGTTGATAATTATGGGAAGATGTCTGTTTAATGACAAGTGGTTGGGGGATGACAAATACCCCCAAAATAAGGAGAAGAATCGTTTGCGATAAAAAGCACTGGATCGCACAAATGTGTTTAAAGCCAGTACCGCAGCACTGGGGACACGCCCACTGGGAGAAACTGGCTTTTCACCGACGAGAGGCGCGCGTGTGTTAGAGGTCAAGCGCTCCGGAGTGAAATGCAGGGGGGTTCGCGCATGCGCACAAGAGTCAGGTGGAAAATGGGACTTATAGGACATAATACTACTAATAATAATGATTAGCATCATTTTTTTACATAATTAACATTGTTTATTGTACTAAGTTTAATATAAATATATAACCTTTATTTCAAAACCCAATTAAAAAGAACTCCAGAAAATACAATAATTCTAAATATAGTACAATATAAATAATTTGCACAAAAAGTTTATTACTTATCGTCTGCAACAGTGTTTTTAATATAATAATATTAACAACCACTAATAATAATTAGTAGTAGTAATTATTGATCATTAATCATTACTACTTATGAATTAATGATTAATAAGTACTAGGGATTAATAAATGTTATTAAAAATTATTACAAATAATTATTAAAAAGTAGTAATTGGTAGAATACAAACAAATACTCATGGAGTATAGATAATTTTTTAAAATAGTGAACACTGATATAAAATAATTGTACTACTAATAATAATAAACAATAATACTACTAGTAATACTTGTTGTAAATGTTTTATTATTATTATTATTATTATTATTATTATTATTATTATTATCAGTTCAATTGATATATCATTGTTCACTATTAAAAACAAATTATCTATAATCCATGAATAATTGTTTGCATCACTACTACTACTAATTACTACTTTTTTAATAATTTTAACTAATCTTATAACTCAATTTTTTATAGCATTTTAATAGTCACTACTTATTATTTATTAGTATAATTTAGTAGTTGATAATAATAATTACTACTTATTATTAAATTACATTTTGATAATCACTGCTTATTAATTAAGTAGTAATTAATAATACTGAATTATAATAATTGCTACTTTATTAATTAATATAGCTAATAAGTAGTGATTATTAAAATGTTATAAAATTGAGTTTATTTTTTAAATTATTAAAAAAGTAGTTGTTGTTGTTGTTATTATTATTATTATTATTATTATTTTTAGTAGTAGTAATACAAACAATTATTCATGGATTATAGATAATGATTATTTTTGAATAATGAACATTGATATAACGATTGCACTGATGATAATTAGTTTGCAGTTATTACAGCACATTGATTAATATTGATAATGGTTATGAAAGGTGACAGTAGTTTTTCTGTGTTTAATGTAACGCTCTGATGATTGTATGGCTGCAGAAACAGGTTTACGCTGTTACCTGCTATAATGCAGAAGATACTCGAGAACTTCCTCAGCCAGCTGTATACTGTACCACACTCACACTGATTTTGCTGTCGGACACAAAATCACACATCAAAGCTAATCTTTGGGGATTGAAACAATGCCGGCTAAGGTTGTTCAGCTGGTTCTACTTGCCGTTTATTGTTTTTGAAATGATTCCTGGTGTTTTCTCCAGTAAACCCCAGTCTTCTCCTCGCTGCTACAGTAGTTCTGCAGCCCAGAACACACGACTTTGCTTCAGCTGTTTGCTGTCTAACAGTTGCCACTGATGCACCCTGTTGTTCACCAATTGTGTGCATTCTTCTTAAAGTTAGTAAAAAAAACTATTGCAGAAAACAGTTTTAAGTTGTTGTATTTATCATTTTCTTTGCCATGGTACAGTCTTAATTTTTCCATTTAGAGGTCTTGAAAAGGTCTTAAAAGTCTTTAAATTTGTACTTGAAAAATGTGCAGATACCCTGAAACATCGTCACAGGAATAGTAAATATTACAGAAATACAGGGTTATGGTAGATGAATGCTACATAAATAACTTTAATGATACGAGTGATCATTTTAAACTAATTATTCCGTCTCGTGTCCTAGGTTGCGTTCTCCTCACGGATTCCTGTGGCGTTTCCCACTGGCGATGCTAACTCTCTGAGTAAGAACATCATGATGTACGCCTGCACTTTCCCAGAGCGGGACAGCGAGGTCTCTGTGGAGCAGGACAGGAAGTGCGGGTCTCTTGGCACCGTGATCGGCCCGGCCGTCATGATGGTGTCCAAGCACGTGGACGGCTCTCTCAACCAATGGGCCGTGACGTTCGCTGAGAAGTCTGCTTTCTCCAACGTGCTCACGGTTTCGCACAAGTTCCGTTACTGCGGCCACCGTTTCCATCTCAACGACCTCGCGTGCCACACTGTCCTGCCCCTCCTGTTAACCTCATCACATCACAACGCCGTTTTGACTCCGCCCCCTGGACAGGACGTCCAACAGGGCGCCCCGTCCCGCCCCCCGCGTCCATCCAGAGGTCTCACTCCGAAAGAGATGAGCGGCAACGTGGCGACTCGGACCTTCCATGACCCGAACGCCATTTACAGCGAGCTGATACTGTGGCGCGTCGACCACATCGGGCCGCTGTCCTGCACGGGGGGCGTGTCCGAAATTGCACGCATCAACTCCCTGCACACTGCTGCCTTCTCTAACGTCGCCTGGCTGCCCACACTTATCCCCAGCTCTGTACTCGGTGAGGGAACGCCTCCAAAACTATAAATAGAACAAAGCAGTTATGTATGCGCTCGTGTATATATTAAAGAATGTTATACTGTTTATCCGTTTATGGTTATATTTAATGGTTACATAAAACTGATTTGCAGTTGCAATACTGTCAGGGCTGCTGTTATGGAAAATTAATCAACCCCTTCTGACTAATCATAATCCATAATTTAACACTGAAATTATTTTTGATGGTAAAAACGGAGTATTCGTAGATTTTTTATTATTATTTTTAATACAAATACTCATTGCTAAATACTTACTCTGTTACTCATTAGTAACTAAGCTTAGTAAATGCTTGACTAATGTGCTAATTAAGTGTAATAAATGACTTATTAACAGCCTGACGGGTGAATAATGCAGGATCCAGAGCGGAAATGATAGCGTAGAATTTTTTTTTTTTTTCTGGTGATTAAATTATTTATAGTTAAGAAATCTGTCCTTTTGTCTGTATGAATCAGGAACGTACTGTAATTCTGCAAGTGCATGTTTTGTGGCATCGGATGGGAAGAACCTGCGTCTCTATCAAGCTGTCGTGGATGCCAGGAAACTGCTGGACGAACTGTCTGACCCTGAGACCTCGGTGAAATAATAATAATAATAATAATGAATCTGAACTGCTGAACTTGTGTATATTATTTACCTGTGTATATTTCAGTACCCTATTCCCAACCTTCAACCTTGTAACATTGTTTAGCCTGGTCCTTTACTGTGTGTGTGTGTGCACGCGTGTGTGTGTGTGTAGAAATTAGTGGGTGAGGTCTTCAACATCGTGAGTCAGCAGTCCACCGCTCGGCCAGGCTGCATCATCGAACTGGACATAATCACTAACCAGGTAGTGTGTGTGTGTGTGTACTGTAAATTAAAGTAGCATTATTGTCATGACTGTATATTGTACAGTGTTGCGTGCGTGTGTGTGTTTTGTCTCTGCAGTGTGGCTCGAACACGCAGCTCCTCCACGTATTCCAGGAGGATTTTATCTTGGGATATAAACCTCATGATGACATCAGCGATATAAACACTGCTGACTTCCCTTCAGCTGATGGTACGCATTCCTCCTCCTCGTCCTCCTACTCTTCCTCTCCATCTCTCCTCTAACTCTTGTTCTCCTCTGACAGAGTTTCTCCCACCTCCGTTTTCTGAGAAGTTTTTCTTGGTCGTGATCGAGAAAGACGAGAACAGAAACTCTGTGCTGCAGATGTGGCATCTTCATCTGAAATCTGTTCACGCGTGTGTGGGTGAGTGGATTTTCAAGGAACCGATGAAAAGTGTGACTCAGCTCTATATGAGCCGTCTATCTGTCTCATCAAACCCAGTGACTCAGCTCTATATGAGCCATCTATCTGTCTAATCAAACCCAGTGACTCAGCTGTTTATATTATATCATACGCCTGGAAATCCAGTTAAAAGCATGACTCTGCTCTTTATAAGAGAAATCCAGACATCTAATCAAAAGTGTGTCTGCGTTCTTTATATGAGATTTCCTGAGAGCTAATCGAAGTGTAACATGATATCCAGAAATCTTATCAAAAGCATCTTGGTTCTTAATACAAGATCCAATCAAAAGTCAGGGATAAGAATTTTCCGTGGATCTGCGGAATTCCAAGTTTTTCCCGCTGAAAATGTCATTTTTATGAAACGTGTAAATCCATTGAGAAAATTTCGGGGGGGCGGTGCGAGGCTTGTGGTGGCACAAGTAGGCAGGCCCGCCCGCCCGCCCGCCAGCATCTTTCGGCAACGCTCATCGCAAAATTAGTTGCAGCTGTGATAACGGAAATCGTCATTGCTTTCTTCAATATTTATGCTAACGACAATTTCCGGCAACGTTTTGGCGCTAGTTTCATCTCACTTCTACAATTCACGGAGAAACAAGCTACACGTATACGGTTTTGATCACTTCTTAAGTTCTAGTTATTTTGGTTAGTTTTCAAAGTTACTTCACCAATATGGCGAAAGTTTTGGACCGCAAAAATGAGGATCGTGCCAGGGAAATCGATAAATCGAACGGGATAAAGAACTGTTTCCGATGGGCATGGCTCGATAGTAGCGTTACAGTGCAGATAGGGACACAAACTGTGACGACGTGCCTGACGGAACATATCCGAAAAGTGGGCGTGCCGGGAAAGGTTCTGTGTATTCTGTGCTCAGATATGATCAATTATGGAAACGGAGGAGCTAGAAACATCCAGGAGCACATCAAAACAAAAAAGCACAAAGGTACGTTTTACTGAAATTGTCAAAGATAGAGTCAGGAGGAATCTAATATATCGTTACGGTTACCTCCATTATCGCTCACGATATATATATATATATATATAAAATGTATATATGTATGTGGAAAAGTTAGCAGACATTTCAGAGTTTTTTTTTTTTTAAAATGTCCCATTCTCATCCCTGAAAAGTGTCCCTTCTCTTTATATCTTGGGGAAGCCGTGGCCTAACGGTTAGAGAAGCAGCTTTGGGACTAAAAGGTTGCTGGTTTGATTCCCTTGACCAGCAGGACTGGCTGAAGTGCCTTTGAGCAAGACGCCTAACCCCCAACTGCTCCGGCAAGAGAGGTGGCGTACCATGGGTCTGATCAGCCGCTGATGACGTGATTATCGGTTTGGGCAGTGCCTGGCCAAAACTAAACTCTTTATATATGAGCTGTCCGTATATCTAATCAAACACGCCTCGGTTCTTTATAACATGTCCAAAATCAATCAAAGAGAGAGATGCGGTTGTAAATAGGAGGGACTTGTAATTTAGTACCAGTAAACACAAACACGTTTTCCATTAATATTTTTAAATGTAATTAAAGGTTTTTAAATCGTACAGGCACCGAATGCCAATCAGTTCTTGTGGGTGGAGCTTAATTTACTCAAACAGCTGTCGCTCATGAATTCACACATGATAAAACACGACTTCTGAGGGCGTTTAGAATGTTTGTGGTGTGATAATTTACAGCAGGTGGGGTTATGTTCAAGTAGGAATCGTCTAATCCAGCGGTTCCCAAACTTTTTTGGCCGCGCGCCCCCTTCTATACCCCAACCAGGTTGACACACCCCCAGTTCCCCAGTTTCAAAAAACACACGCTTTCTTATAAAGGCAGCATCTTTAATCGTGCTAAAATGATAACAAACATCGTTTGCCACACCTGCAGGAAACCACAAAAGTGAAAAAAAAAACACCAAAGCTTTCTTACAAAGGCAGCACGTCGTGCTCGAATGAGAACATCGAATCACATTAACATATTATGCGCGCTCGTATTTGAATTAGATAGAATTTGATTGAAATGTAACAGTTTTAAAACGTTGCAACACGGTAAATGCGCAAATTCATTACAAAGGGAGATCACATCGAGGCATGTAGTCTACCAGCCAGATATGGGGAAAAGATATGATTTTCATCCGTGTTTAAAACACTAGCAACACAACCCTGTCATTACAAGGTTATGAAAATGAATTGAGAATGAATTTAATTTGCAAAAAAAGTTAACATATAATAACAGTAAAAATAGCAATGATAATTATGAACATATGCATTTTAAAGCGATACAACAATTAAGGAGCATATCAGGAACAGATAAAGAAGAGGATCCATCTGATTGTGAAGTGCAGCGCTGGCGGCTCAGTCTGCAGCGAGAGAGAGACAGACAGATGGTGGGTGGGTCAGTGGGCTATAGGTCCTATTTTCAGTAGCAGTACATATTTTTAGCAAGATCAATGCCATTTGGCCAAATACATACCAATATTAAAGGTGGGGTACGAGATTTTGGAATAACGGTTCCCGCAAGCCATATTTTGAAAAGAAACAAGCCCGCCCTCGCCATGCTCCCACCCCCGCGTCTCGTTAAGTTAGAGTGTAGAGAGCTTGGAAAAATAGCTCAAACTTTCTCATTTAAACTGTGTTTTCAGCCCCAATTTTCACTCCACACACATATAATTTTCTCAAAAGTAGTAGCCACACTTGTCCTGATTCACACAATGTGTCTACCTACACGATAGGACGTGCAGTTTTTGAATGAGAAGCCTGAAAGTGAGGAGAGCACAGGCGCGCAGCCCCATAGACTGCCATTGTAAACTTGGCAGAAAAGTCACTCGTTTTTAACTCGCTCTAGTGAACTCATTTTCTACACTACAGACAAAAAAATTACATCAGTGTGTTCAGGAGAGCCTTGTGGCGCTCACTGTGAAAGAATTTTGTGACTATCTCCTTCCGTTTTCGTGTAAATCCCCGTTGTTTTGAGGGACCTTTTTCTATGCATTTCTGTCTCTCCCTGCTCAGCGCGCGGGTTGGGGGAGGGGCTGCTCGCTCTCTCTCTCTCTCACACACACACACACACACACACACACACACACACAGAAGGGACGGGCTGCTCGTGGGCTTCAGTCTGATTGACGTGTCAGTATCCAATCATTTTGAGGTGGTAGCTCGATATGATTGGATGGCGTTTTTCCTTTATTTTACACTGTAGACTGGATTAAAATATTTCGTTTTTGGGTCAAACCTTCTATTGTACTGCTTGCAACATGGGTGTGAGGAGCTTTTCAAGCAATATGATAAAAAATACTCCTGAAAAATATCTCATACCCCACCTTTAATGCGACGGATGGGCCTGCATCTTGGCACAGAGCTCTCCGATGTTTGGGGTAATTGAAGACAGTCTCAGCCTCAAATCTTTCTCAACATCTCCCAGTCTTTGCCGATGTTTAGTTTTAATTGATGTTTGTGATTTGTGTCATTGATTTGTGGTGGCGCATTTAGTTTTGCCGATTTCAACCAGTTGAGCATCGCGAATGAATGAATGAATGAATGAATGAATGAAGCCACAAACTACTGCAGAACCGTTACGGCGTAGAAGAAGAGTTAAAAATCGCCATTACATTTTTTATCTTGCGCACCCCCTAGTGGCAGGGGGTGCGCGCACCACACTTTGGGAAACCCTGGTCTAATCCAACTGAAATTTGGTGTATTGCTTCATTGTGCATCTGAAAGTGTGTTTCTAACGTTGATGAATACTAAACCCTCAGCTTTCGGCAGTTCATACATGTTCACCTGTGGTTTCTTTAGCATTAACAAGCCCCTCCCACTAGCGGTGGGATTTGTGAATGATGCTTGGACCCCTTTACATTGCAGCTTGCCTCTTTTATTTTATTTTAATTGTTTTTGTTGCAAGTGTACATAGTTTTATGTAGGATTTATTTTTACAAGAACGCCATGTTATTTGTCATTTTAGGTTGTAAAACGTGTCGTGTTTAAAACGATTTTTTTCTGCAGATGACACGCCACAGGATCAGCCCTACCAGAATCAGCTGACGGTTCCACAAATGCTCACTAACGCCGACTCGTCTCCTGAGTCGACACCGGGTCAGAGCCCTCTTCCTCGCTCGTCTTCCTCAGCTAACCTGCAGTCTGCCAGCCGACTGATCCTCAGTTCAACCCTCGTCTACAGCCACAGACTGGAGCTCCCCCTGGGGGTGGAGGTGATCCGCGCAACACCGTCTGCAGGTATCCTGTGAATGAGTGCTTACTATAGAAACGCTAGTGTTGTTATAATGAGTGGCATAATGTAAGCCAGGAGCTCTGGCTTATATTTATAAATGTTTAAAATAATCTGTACTTTAAATAAATCAAAGATCAGTGTAAGTGTCGTCCCCCCCCCTCCTCCAGGTCACTTGAGCTCCTCCTCGATTTACCCAGTGTGTTTGGCTCCGTATCTGATCGTGACGGCATGTTCAGATGGACGAGTTAGATTTTGGAGATGCTCGGTGGATTCAGAAGATTATCCCTCGTATCGCTGGGAGCCGTGGTGCCTCCTGAATGAGGAAGAGGACAACAACAGCTCCCTGACTGTTTCGGGTCGCCCGGTTGCCGTCAGCTGCTCTTACACTGGCCGCCTCGCCATCGCATTCAAGCAGTTAGTCTCTACTGAGCACACTTTGAGCTCTAAAGACTTCTCCATGCACGTCTCCATCTTTGAGTGCGAATCCACAGGTGGGTCCGAGTGGGTTCTGGAGCAGACGATCCATCTGGATGACTTTGGGAAACCGGTCAGTGCTTTGGACCCCAGAATCAGTGTGGACAGCAACTTGGTGGTTTATAGCAAGTCTGATCTGTTTGTTAGAAAACAGAACCCTAATATTAAACACTTTGTGCACCTGGATTGGCTCTCAAAAGAAGACGGATCACACATCCTCACCGTCGGAGTCGGATCCAGCATTCTGATGTACGGACGGATCTCGGGCATAGTCACTGAACAAACGGGAGGGAAAGATGGCATGGCCGTCGTCACCCTGCCACTAGGAGGCAGCGTTAAGCAGGGCGTCCGCTCCCGCTGGGTTCTGCTGCGCTCTGTCGATCTGGTTTCCTCTGTGGACGGGACTCCATCTCTTCCCGTTGCTCTGTCTTGGGTCCGAGACGGAATCCTGGTGATTGGGATGGACTGTGAGATGCACGTCTACGCTCAGTGGTACCAGGATAAGAAGCCCAGCGACTCTGAGGACAACGATGAAGCAGCCATGGTGAAAAAAAGCGCAATTGAGATGACCGACGACGTGATCCGAGTTCCTGCCGTAATCCAAGACGGGGGACTTTTTGAAGCGGCACATTCTCTGTCCCCTACTCTGCCTCAGTACCACCCCACCCAGCTGTTAGAGCTGATGGATTTGGGGAAGGTGAGACGTGCGAAGGCCATCCTGTCTCACCTGGTCAAGTGCATTGCCGGTGAGGTCGCCGTGGTTCGAGATGCTGTGGCAGGAGAGGGCGGAGCCAGACGACACCTGTCTCGTACCATCAGCGTCACAGGAAGCACCGCCAAGGACACGATCGTCGCCGGGAGAGACGGTGGGCGCGATTACACGGAAATCAACTCCATCCCTCCTCTCCCGCTTTACGCTTTGCTCTCGGCCGACCTCGACACGTCCTACAGAAACAAATTAGCCGACGACATCAAGTCTCAGGAGCGGGAGACGCAGAAATCCTCAGAGGATCAGTACGCCGAGCTGTTCCAGGACGCCGCCGTAAACACTGATGACTTTGCCAGCTTCGCGTGGCCGGACAAGGCGGAGAAGAAGGAGAAGAAGACGCGTGTGATTGACCTGTCGCATTACGGCCCTACCTGTTTCGGGCCCGAACACGCTCAGGTGCTCTCCTCTCACCTGATGCACTCCAGCCTGCCTGGACTCACCCGCCTGGAGCAGATGTTCCTGGTTGCGCTCGCGGATACCGTGGCAACCACCAGTGCCGAGATGGGCGGAGCCACTGATAAACAGTACAGAGGTGAGTTTTTCCATTCTCCCTATAGCCTTCACCCTAGGGATGTTAACCGATGACCGTTTGACCGATGGTTGACCGAATCAACGTCAACCGGTTAATTTTTTTTTTGGTTGTCGGTTAAACTAGAGACAGTTCCCCTGTGGGAAATCGTGAGAGTGATGCAGTGCGTGCAGCAGTCACTTTTGCAGGAGCTGAGCTGTACTGTGTGAATGTGTGACTTGCCATGAGGCTACAAGCCTGTGTCTCTCTGAGAAGGAGCAGCCCCTCCCTCCTGTGTGTGTGTGAGAGCGAGCAGCCCCTCCCCCACCCGCACGCTGAGCGCAGAGACAGTGTGAGAAATTTGTTTTTTAAGAGTGTTTTTAAATTTTTTAAAAAGTTTTAATTCTGTATTAAAATTACTAAATAAGCAAATGCCGTTACAGTCCATGAAACATAGGAAGTATGAGAAGAAAACAGTAAATCAGAAAGCTGCGCACATTTGCGCAGCTTCCGCGAAAACGTGCGCAGCTTTCTGATTTACTGTGTTCTTCTCATACTTCCTGTGTTTCATGGACTGTAACGGCATTTGCTTATTTAGTAATTTTAATACAGAATTTACTCTGATGAAATTATTCAGACACTCCAACGCCCCCCCTAAAAAAAAAAAAATCGGATCTGCACGATTCAGCCGTGAAAAAGGCGGCATCCGCCAAAAGGCGTGCCGTTTGCATCCCTGTTTAAACTCGTAGGTTAACCGACTTTAACTGGCTAATGAGGCTCGGTGGTCGGTCAAGATTTTTTTTTAGTTTTCGCCATCCCTACTTCACCCCTCACTGCTCTCCCTATACCTTTGCCTTTTACTTCTGTCTGACTCTCTCTCTCTCTCTCTCTCTCTCTCTCTCTCACACACGCGCGCGCACACACACCAAAATAAATAACATAGTGTGATTAACATATCTCCTTAAACGGCCTTAATGTCCGACACTAGACTAATTAAACACGGTGATTATCATGCTCTCCCCTCATACCTACAGTGCAGCAGATCAGCTGGGGTTTATTTAGTCTTTTAGAGATGGTGAGATGTGAGCACAGCGTTCCAGACTCCGAGTAAGCAGACATCAGGACATCAGAGAGGTTCAGGGACATGCGCTCTCTCTCTCTCTCTCTCTGTGTGTGTGTGTGTGTGTGTGTGTGTGTGTGTGTGTGTGTGTGTGTGTTATAACAGTATGCTTACTCACTGTCATCTGTCTTTGTTGCTGTGTGTGTGTTGTCCAGGTGGTGAGGCTCTGGATGAGTGCGGTCTCCGGTACCTGTTGGCAATGCGTTTACACACCTGTCTGCTTACATCACTTCCTCCTCTGTACCGCATGCAGCTGCTGCACCAAGGTAACGCCATCAACCGGTCACGTTTAAACACCAAAACACACTTGCATCCCGTTAACCAGGTGTGTGTGTGTGTGTGTAGGCGTGTCTACATGTCACTTTGCGTGGGCGTTCCACTCCGAGGCTGAGGAGGAGATGTTGAACATGATCCCGGCCATGCAGAGAGGAGACCTGCAGTGGTCCGAGCTTCGAGCTGTGGGTGTTGGCTGGTGGATCCGAAACATCAACACACTGAGACGCATGGTGGAGAAGGTCTCTCACACACACCTGAAACAAACCTTTAACACACCGCAAGCATGTCTAAAACACACCTGGAGCGCACACTTGGATAGTGTGTAGTGTATATTTGGATAACGTCAGGTCCTGTGATATCAAGAACACTAAGAATGCATTTGTAATTAGACGTTAGACATATTCAGCCATGTTTCTCCCGGTTGTATGTCATAACTCTGAGATTTACAGCGTGTGTGCATTTTTCTGTCTGGGTTTCAGGTGGCCAAAGCAGCGTTTCAGAGGAATAACGATCCCCTCGATGCAGCGCTCTTCTACTTAGCCATGAAGAAGAAAGCTGTGCTCTGGGGCCTGTTCAGGTAACTGCGTTAATAGATACACACCTGGATTTCACGTGTTGGGTATCTTCTTTATTTTACGTTGTTTTTTTTTTAAATTATATCTATGTGTATTAATTAATCAGATCTGTGTTCCAGGTGACAGTGTAATCTCATGTCTCATGTGTGTGTGTGTGTTCTGTGCAGGTCTCAGCATGATGAGAAGATGACGCAGTTTTTCAGCCATAACTTCAGTGAGGATCGGTGGAGGAAGGCGGCGCTGAAGAATGCTTTCTCTCTGCTGGGGAAACAGCGGTTTGAGCAGTCAGCGGCCTTCTTCCTGCTCGCCGGATCACTCAAAGATGCCATCGAGGTACACACACACACACACACACACACACACACACACAAGGTCATACTCTTTTTCCAATATGACTTTCTGTTGGGATTAGAACCAATCGTGTATGTATTTGCTATTTATTTATTTATTATTAAAGGTGGTCATTAAGGTTACTAAAATGCACCCAAATTTACTCTCCTAATTTACATGCCTCAGTTTTCTGCCTTGTATGACCAAAAGTATGCGCACCCCTGACCATCACACCCCTATGTGGTTCTTCCACAAAGTCTAAAGCACGCAATTTGTCTTGAATGTCTCTGTATCCTGGAGCGTTACACTTTCCCTTCACTGGAACTAATGCCCCTTTTCCACCAAATCAGTTCCAGGGCTGGTTCGGTGCTGGTGCTGGTTCACAACTCGTTCAACTTGCGAGCCAGCTGAGAACCAGTTTGCTTTTCCATAGCTCGGGGTGCTAAGGGGAGCCACGTCAGTTACGTCGCTGTATACGTCAGTTACGTCGCTGTATACGTCAGTTACATCGCTGTATATGTCAGTTACGTCGCTGCGTTTGCATAAACCTTGGCGCGAATATCGACGCAACAACAACACGGAGAAGAAGAAGAAGCAGCAACAACAACAATAATGGATGACTTCGCGTTTGTACAGCTGCTGCTTCTCGGCACCATAAGCGGTTCTTTCCTCTGGCCCAGCAGAGAGTTGGTGCTAGCCTGGAACCGGTTTTTCTGGCCCCAGAGCCAGTTCTTTGTCAGTGGAAACAGAAAACCCGGTTCCAAACTAAGCACTGGCCCCGAACCAGCCCTGGAACTGCTTTGGTGGAAAAGGGGCATGAGAGGCCCAAACCTGTTCCAGCATGACCCTGACGATGCTCCTGTACACAAAGTGAGGTCCAGGAAGACATGGTGCGTGAAGGTTGGAGTGAAGAACTTGAGTCTCCTGCTTGGAGCCCTGACTGAACTCAACCCCACCGGACAGCTTTTGGGATGAACTGGAGCCACCTCAACATCAGAGCCCGACATCACTAATGCTCTTGTAGCTGAATTGAATGAACACAAATCCTCACAACCACGCCCCAAAATCCAATGGAAAGCCTTCAGAGAAGAGTGGAGGTTATTATTACAGAAAATGAGGAAAGGTGCAAATATTTCACAAGTACATGGTCAGGGGTGCACAAATTTTTGCTCATGTAATGTACATCCTAATTTGCATGAAACACTCCAATATATTAAACACCCTCATCCATATACAGTATATTTCATTTAGATCTGACACGCTGTACCCTCATATTCACTGGACGTATAAATGTGTTGTGTTTTATTTTGTGTAGGTGTGTTTGGAGAAGATGGAGGACATTCAGCTGGCCATGATCGTCGCTCGGCTGTACGAAGCAGACTTCGAGAGCTCATCCACTTGTCAGGGAATCCTGTATGAAAAGGTTCTGGGCTGCAAACGGGACGGAACCGAGTTCTCCTGCAGTAAAATGCACCCGGACCCGTTCCTCAGGAGCATCGCTTTCTGGATCATGAAAGATTACACCCGAGCGCTGGACACACTGCTGGAACAGACGCCCAAAGAGGACGACGAGAATCCAGGTGAGTCCAGAAGCAGCAGAAAGGATGGAATATTCCAGAAGCATGATTTGCATCGTCTGTTTCTAGCTTTCTGACGTGAAGGTTCACTTTCTCCACTTCTCGGCTGTGTTTCAGATGTGATGGTGAAGTCCTGCAACCCGGTGGTGTTCAGTTTCTACAACTACTTGCGCACACACCCTCTGATCATACGCAGACACTTTGCGTCTCCGAACGGCTCCGAGCGCAACAGCACCACCGATCAGATCAACCTGATCGAGCGCAAACTCTTCTTCACCACCGCTAACGCTCACTTCAAAGTGGGCTGCCCTGTCCTAGCGCTCGAGGTGCTGTCCAAAATTCCCAAAGTGACCAAGAAGAACTCCTCGCTCAGCAAGGGAGCTTCCACGGCTAACGTCCAGAACGGTGTCCGGGCCTCTGATCTGGACTGGAGTCAGCCGGTGACGAAGAACGATGACGATGAGCTGAAGCTGGACTGGGGTGACGATAGCGATGAGGAGGAAGAGGAGGATAAAAAGGGGCTGACGATGAAGGAGGAAAAGAAGGAAGAGGAGGTGGAGCAGAAAGAGAGTGATTGGAAGGTGGATGTGATCGCTGAGCAGCTGAAGTTCCGAGCATGTCTGAAGATCCTGATGACGGAACTGCGCACGCTCGCCACCGGATACGAGGTGGACGGAGGAAAGCTGCGCTTCCAGCTCTACAACTGGCTGGAGAAGGAGATCGAGGCCATGCACCAGATCTGCAACTACAAGGCTAGTTTACAAAATATAGTTTATAGTTTACAAAAAAAGCCTTGAAGCCATTTTTGTCGTGGTGTTTGAGGAAACTACCAAATCATCCCGATATGAAGAGAATAAATAATGAGGCTTATCTCACTTTCACCATGAAAGAAAAAGCAAGGTTTTGTTTATGTATAAATACACTGCAACTGTGCTATAATGAACTCTTTTAATAAAAACTTTCGCATATAACGAGCTAAGTTCGTGTCGCCCGCCTTTAGTGACGGAGTCGGATTCTTCAAAAAACATCACTGAGCCATGCGCTCCTCTTCCCCCAGAGACAAACAATAAGTAATCAAGTCTGCAGTAGGGATGTTAACCAATGACTGTTTGACCGATGGTTGACCGAATCAACGTCAACCGGTTAATTTTTTTTTGGTTGTCGGTTAAAAAAAAAAAAATCAATCGTTTTGAAGTTGCAGATTTTGGAGCGGAGGACTTGGAATTCTGTGTTGTAAACGCTTGGGGCATGCCATGCGGTGTAAGGACAACAGCTGACAAATCAGAAACACCCATTCAGTCATGTCCCGCCCTCCCGCCCCAGTTAAAGACAGCTGACAAATCAGAAACACCCATTCAGTCATGTCCCGCCCTCCCGCCCCAGTTAAAGACAGCTGACAAATCAGAAACACCCATTCAGTCATGTCCCGCCCTCCCGCCCCAGTTAAAGACAGCTGACAAATCAGAAACACCCATTCAGTCATGTCCCGCCCTCCCGCCACAGTTGAAGACAGCTGACAAATCAGAAACACCCATTCAGTCATGTCCCGCCCTCCCGCCACAGTTGAAGACAGCTGACAAATCAGAAACACCCATTCAGTCATGTCCCGCCCTCCCGCCCCAGTTAAAGACAGCTGACAAATCAGAAACACCCATTCAGTCATGTCCCGCCCTCCCGCCCCAGTTAAAGACAGCTGACAAATCAGAAACACCCATTCAGTCATGTCCCGCCCTCCCGCCCCAGTTAAAGACAGCTGACAAATCAGAAACACCCATTCAGTCATGTCCCGCCCTCCCGCCCCAGTTAAAGACAGCTAACAAATCAGAAACACCCATTCAGTCATGTCCCACCCTCCCGCCCCAGTTAAAGACAGCTGACAAATCAGAAACACCCATTCAGTCATGTCCCGCCCTCCCGCCCCAGTTAAAGACAGCTGACAAATCAGAAACACCCATTCAGTCATGTCCCGCCCTCCCGCCCCAGTTAAAGGCAGCTGACAAATCAGAAACACCCATTCAGTCATGTCCCGCCCTCCCGCCCCAGTTAAAGACAGCTGACAAATCAGAAACACCCATTCAGTCATGTCCCGCCCTCCCGCCCCAGTTAAAGACAGCTGACAAATCAGAAACACCCATTCAGTCATGTCCCGCCCTCCCGCCCCAGTTAAAGGCAGCTGACAAATCAGAAACACCCATTCAGTCATGTCCCGCCCTCCCGCCCCAGTTAAAGACAGCTGACAAATCAGAAACACCCATTCAGTCATGTCCCGCCCTCCCGCCCCAGTTAAAGACAGCTGACAAATCAGAAACACCCATTCAGTCATGTCCCGCCCTCCCGCCCCAGTTAAAGACAGCTGACAAATCAGAAACACCCATTCAGTCATGTCCCGCCCTCCCGCCCCAGTTAAAGACAGCTGACAAATCAGAAACACCCATTCAGTCATGTCCCGCCCTCCCGCCCCAGTTAAAGACAGCTGACAAATCAGAAACACCCATTCAGTCATGTCCCGCCCTCCCGCCCCAGTTAAAGACAGCTGCCACTCGGCGAAAGAAAAGTGTAGACACAGGCTTTTTAGCTTACAAATTACTATTCTGTTTTTTTTAATTATTATTAGAAGGCACATGGAGTTTAGTCCTGCCTTGGCCAGTGCATTCTGAAAGTATGTTTCGGTCTGTAGCCAACAATGCATGTTACTGCAGATCAGATCTCTCCACACAGACTAAAGGCGCAGATGCCGACTTTTGGAGGGAAGGGGAGAGAATGAAATGACAGCGGTGTCTGGAGGGGGAGTGACAAACGCAGCTTTTATGTCTGTGAGCCAAGTCGGTGACGGCTTCAGAGCAACTTCAATACCATGCAGTAATGGCGTGTTGATATTGGTAACAGCGTTATAACGATTGTAGCTAATTAATTAGATTACCCGGCGTTATAACAGCCTTTATTTTAATGCCGTTATTCCCTAGCCTGGGCCCGCCCATCCTAAGCGTGACGCAACACGAGGGCCTGTTGCGAGCTTAGTCTGGCCAGGCAAGCTATCTCCAGCTCTTCCAAGCTCCCGAAAAATCGGGAGCCAATCAACTTTGAGCATCTCCAACGGCCCTGGGTAGAGGCGTGTTCAAGGCAGTGACGTAGTAGAACTGCGACCGGAAGCCATAGATTGTTTACAGAATCTATGCCGGAAGCGCTTCATTCACTAGAAACATTACGAACATGGAGCAAGTTCTCATTGAAAACGGAGCAAAGAGCAGCCCTGGAGGTATTTATTGAAAGGAAGGACGTTTTCGCCTTGCTCCCGACCGGCTTCGGTAAGAGTTTAATCTACCAGTTAGCCCCGTCGTGTCGCATACGTCAGAGGAAAGAGTGATGTGATTGGTTTAAGCTTCGTCACAGCCTTTTCTGGCTTCGACCAGTAGCAAACTGAGGCATTTCAGGGAGGCAGGTCAACCACGCGCTTTGGGAAACGGTTGGGCTTAATATCTTTGCCAGACCAAATGCTCGCAGAGTTTTGAAGTCGCGTTAGCCAGACTAGTTATTCCCATCACTGAATGTTATGTACTTCTTCTAGCACTTGACTTTATTTTCAACGCCATCATGGCCAACTGAAACTGTCTCTAAGCTGGAGCCATTTGTCCTCCGCTCCGATACAAACCCTTCGACATCAGTGCCGTGTTTGACTAAATTTTTCGCGCTGTAGAAAAGGTAATGTGAGTGGAGGGCAGCGACTGGGACTGAATGTGCGGATGCTCGTGGTTAGATTTAGAATAGATTCTAATAATTCCAATTCTAGAATTTTAAACTCATAGGTTAATCGACTTTAACCAGCTAATGAGGCTCGGTGGTCGGTCAAGATTTTTTTTTAGTTTTCGCCATCCCTAGTCTGCAGTCAAGTTAACGTCTTTGTCATAAAACAAAGGCTTAACAAGCTTCACTTAGGTGTCGATCACTAACAATTATTGAGAACGGTGGTCACCGAGTTAAAAAAAAATCCTTTAAAAGGACTTTATTTTATGAGCTAAAAGCAGTTTTACTCTGTAATCATTGTTGCTATGTCCACACGGCTTGTGGAGCAAAATTAGGACTAACTACCACGCACCTGTTTCATTTTAGAGCACAATCACAGCGCACGTTTATAAGGATTCCCTAAACACACAGACTTTGTGAAGTATACATGCTGAATCGAGTGTCCCACATTACCAAGCCTTTGTATCTGTGTATTGCTTTACTGGTTTTGACTCGCGTTTGTATTTTGGACTTTGCCTTTGTGATTACTTCTGATATTCTGTTTGCGCCTCGCTCGACAGTTGCCCGTTCCATGACCCTGCCTTTGTCTTACATTTTTGACCTGTTTGCCAGCCCGTTTTTAAATAAACACTCTTACATTCATCATCCGCCTCCAGTACATGACCCTCGTAAACATAAGATACTCTCCATCGAAGAGAAACTTCATATCCTGGAGTGTGTAAAGTGCAACGAGAAAGCGATGAATTTGTCTGAAGGATGTAATATCCCACAAAATTCAATTTCAACTTTTAAAGAAAACGAGCTCCATAACTGCAATCAGCATGACGGGTGGAAAAGAACGAAGATGCAGCAAGCAAACGACGGCGAGTGTGACACGTTTCCTTTCCTTCCTAAATATGTTCGTGAATTCAGCGCAAGTGTAAATTAAACGCAGTTGGTCTTGTTTGTCGTAAGAGAGAGTGTTTGGTGTGACAAGTGGGTCTGTTTCAGTATTACAAATTTTCAGTACAGCGAACTATTTGGACCCGCCCCCCAGCAGTTCGTTATGGAGGGGTTGCGGTGTAATGTGCTGTATATTAGCTACATTAGCCTCGTAGCGTCAGTGAGCATGGCTGAGTGACTCTGTGCTCCTCAGGTGGAAGGCCAGGATTCAGCGGGAGAGCTGGAGAAATGGAGCGGCAGTGTGTCGGTTGAAGGGGACGAGTGTGAGCAGAGTAGTGAGACGGATGTGTACGAGCGCCATCTGCAGGACCGGCGCAGACTGCAGGCCAAACAGCTGCACGCTGAGAGACGTAAAGCCTGGCTGAGGAAGAACGAGGCGCTGCTCAGAGTCTTCCTCACCTACTGCAGCCTTCATGGAGCCAAAGGGGGCGGAGTCACATCTGTACGCATGGAGCTGCTGTTCCTGCTGCAGGAGTCGCAACAGGTGTGTGTGTGTGTGTGTGTGTGTGTGTGTGTGTGTGTTATGCAATGCCCTGCTGTAACACCAGATTCTTCATATTTATGTTCAATATTTTTGTTTCCAAGGAGACAACAGTGAAGCAGCTGCAGTCCCCGTTGCCATTGGCAACAACATTGCCGCTTCTCTCAGCTAGCATCGCTCCGACTAAAACGGTCATCGCTAATCCTGTCATGCACCTGAACAACCACATCCAGGACATCCTGTACACTATAGTACAGACAGAGGCTCCGCCCCATCCTGATACACCTGATAACCGAGTGAGAGAGAGACACACACACACACACACACACACACACACACACCAAAAAAACCATTTATGAATACACATAGACACAACATTGTGTTGGGTCAGTGAAACAGTGTGACTGAAGGACAAGGTGGAGGGTCTGTCTGTCTCTCTGTCTGTCTCTCTGTCTGTCTCTCTGTCAGGTGAACGCACTGCACACTTTGGCTGCTTCTCTGTCTGCTTGCATTTACCAAGCACTGTGTGACAGCCACAGCTACAGGTATATAAACACACACACACTGTTCTTATAGCATATTTGGATGTATTTCAATTCTTATTTTTTATATAATAACAACAACCCACTTATTCATTTATACACTCACACTCTCTCTCACACACTGTTCTCTGGTCAGCAGTCAGTCAGAAGCGAACCAGTTCACAGGCATGGTGTACCAGGGTCTGCTGCTCAGCGATAGGCGGAGACTCAGGACGGAGAGCATAGAAGAACAGGCCACGCCCACCTCTGCCCCTGCACATTGGCCAGGTACGTGTATACACACACACACACACACACACACACCGTTCTGAAATTTGAGCATGGATAGTTTGTGTAAAATGTTTTATAAATTGCCAAACTTCAGTTTTTTGTTTTGTGTAGTGTTCGGTTTTCCTCTTAAAAAACAAAAAAACTGCAGATGATCCAATCAGCATGACTCTGGAATGATCGCCAGTTGCAGAAGTTTTAACCCTCCAGGATTAACTGACCTCTGGAAGCCCTGCCCCGTTTCGGTCATCCCGTATTAGTAATGTTTGCTCTCACTCCGAGTTGATTTTGTTGCTTAAAGATGCTCTGATGTGGCGTTCTTTCTTCCTGTCACTGTAGGTGAGGAATGTTTTGAGTTCATCAGTGGGTCAAATTGTACAAGCTGGAGTGTGTGTGCGTGCACAATACAAAACACACACACACACACACACACACTACTATTGGTATGTTAGACAAGTAATTGAAAAATATATACTGCCTCTTTTTTTTTGCCATATTTGTGCTTTTAAAAAAGAAAAAATAAAATTAGGGGTGCCAATACATATAGAGCTGATCTGTTTATTATTATTATTATTATTATTACTACTTTTTTCTTTTTTTTTAAAGTAATGCTGAGAGAGTAGTCTAATGCCGCTTTTCCACTACAAACGTGGCTGAGTCGGGCTGAGCCGTGCCGTGCTGAGTCGAGCTGAGCGGGGCTGTTGGAGTTGCATTTCGACTACAACCGCGCTGAACCGTGCTGGCTGGAAGTGGGTGGACACATTGGGTGGAGTTAGCGAAAGTGGGTGGACGTCAGGTGATGTCGTTAAGCAGCGCAAACAGTGACATCAGTGAGCTTTTAAGCGGTAGTCTCACGACCTGGATAGTAAACAATAAACATGGAGTCGTTAGTGTTGCTGGTCTTGGTGCTGTGGCTTGTTGTCACCGACAACGCGGACAGATACTGGCAAGAGCGTATAGATGAGGCGAGGCGCATAAGGCTTCAGAAATTCTCGTAATTCGTAATTCTTCTTCTTCCGGGTTTACGGTGTTTACAGATCCCAGCGTGCTCGCGGGGCGTGTGTGGGCATGTGAGGACACGCCTCCTCACCAATCAGTGCACAGGGGAGTGTCTGCTCACGCCCCCAGCCTCACTCGGCACGGCTTGGCTCGCTTCAGCCCCACTCCAAAACAGTGCGAGTTTTAGGGGCTAAGCAGGGCTGAAGCGAGCTGAGTCGTGCTGGTTTTTGGTAGTCGAAACGCGAGCCGTGTCGGGCTGAAGTGAGCTGAAGCGAGCTGAAGTGAGCTGAAAAAGGGTAGTGGAAAAGGGCCATAATAGTGGAAGGAACATCTCTCCTCCACCTTCTCTGTCTTTCAGGGATGAGTTTTCTGCTTTTTCTGAGTAAAAATTGACCTTTTTATATTACTGTATGCCAAATCCGTTGAGAATTTTTTTTTCATTTATTGAGGGGGGTTGGGGTATGTTCCTTCGTGATACTCAAGCGTAATTCATTCCTACGACGATGTTCCGTGTTTACATTTTCGCCATCTTTAGTCTCGCTAAGTCTCGCGGTAGAATGCGTGTTCTCTACAGTGTAATTGGCCAAAACATCGATGGTGAGAGCATGATAGCCAATCATAACAGTTCTTACAAGAGTGTGGGAGAGAACAAAAGAGAGCCAGATTAGACCACGTAAAAACACAGGAGCAGCTTGCCAGTGAAAGAAAAAGGAAAAAGAGAGGACTGACGGGCTTCTGTCTTTGGCCAAAAAGCTGAAGAAGTCGAAATGATCAAATGAAAATGAGAAGTGACTGAACTATAAATAATTGTATAAAGTGTACATAGACATTATCCCATAAACTTAGCACTCGTTTGATTTAATACGCTGAACGTGTATATGATGGTCAGTAAATCTGAATTAATGCTGACAGTTTTGAAAACTTAAATATTTCAAAAGACTTCTCGAAGAAATCATATGCAGCTAGTGAGGACACAGGGAGAAAAGGTCAGGCTCCCTAAAATTTTATTTAATATATGAACATTTTGATAATTAATAGAACTTAAGTTTAATGTGAATTTAGTTTGTCGTTTTTGTTGATCATGAATTATAATCATACCCTTGAATGCAGAATGTGATTTTATTTTGAATTCAAACAATACTGCTATTGATTTGATACACATTTTCATGTAAATATATAAAAAGACAACAGATATTTTTATCTACTGCAGCTCAGATTGCAGGAAAAGTGGTTTGTAAGGCCTTATTTTTCAGAATTTTCCTGGGGGGTATAACTCCCAGACGACCCCCCCCCTCCCCGTTGGCTTCGGGCATCTTCGGCGCCCTCGCACACCTTTATCTTGTTTTCTGCTTTTTTGATGACCACCCACTCTCATCCCTGGTCTGTCTCTCTTTCTCTCTCCCCTCTCTCTGTCTCTCTCTCTCTTCTCTCTCTCCCCTCTCTGTCTCTCTTCTCTCCCCCCTCTCTCTCTCTGTCCCCTCTCTCTGTCTCTCTCTCCCTTCTCTGTCTCTCTCTCCCCTCTCTCTGCTCTCTCTTCTCTCTCTCCCCTCTCTCTGTCTCTCTTCTCTCTCCTCTCTCTCCCTCTCTGTCTCTCTTCTCTCTCCTCTCTCTCCCTCTCTCCCTCTCTCCTCTTTCGTCTCCCCTCTCTCTGTGCTCTCTGCTCTCTCTCTTCTCTCTCTCCCCTCTCTCTGTCTCTCTCTCTCTTCTCTCTCTCCCCTCTCTGTCTCTCTTCTCTCCCCCCTCTCTCTCTCTGTCCCCTCTCTCTGTCTCTCTCTCCCTTCTCTGTCTCTCTCTCCCCTCTCTCTCCCCTCTCTCTGTCTCTCCTCTCTCTCCTCTCTCTCCTCTTTCGTCTCCCTCTCTCTCCTCTCTCTCCCCTCTCTCTGTGCTCTCTGCTCTCTCTCTCCTCTCTCCCCTCTGCTCTCTCTCTCCTCTCCTTTCTCTCCCCTCTCTTCTCTCTCTCTGCTCTCTCTCTCCTCTCTGTCTCTCTCTCTCCCCTCTCTGTCTCTCTCTCTCTCTCTGTCTCTGTCTGTTCTCCCTCTCTGCTCTCTCTGTCTCTCCCCTCTCTGCTGTCTCTCTCTCTCTTCCCTCTCTCTGTCCCTCTCTCTCCTCTTTCGTCTCCCTCTCTCTCCCCTCTCTCTCTCTGCTCTCTCTCTCTCCCCTCTCTTCTCTCTCTCTCCCCTCTCTCTGCGCTCTCTCTCCCCTCTCTGTCTCTCTCTCTCCCCTCTCTGTCTCTCTCTCTCCCCTCTGTCTCTCTCTCTGCTCTCTCTCTCACCTCTCTGCTCTCCCTGTCTCTCCCCTCTCTCTGTCTCTCTCCTCTCTCTGCTCTCTCTCTCTCTGTCTGTTCTCCTCTCTCTGCTCTCTCTCTCTCTGTCTGTTCTCTTCTCTCTGCTCTCTCTCTGTCTGTTCTCCCTCTCTGCTCTCTCTGTCTCTCCCCTCTCTGCTGTCTCTCTCTCTCTCTGCTCTCTCTGTCTCTCCCTCTCTCTCTGTCTCTCTCCTCTCTCTGCTCTCTCTCTCTCTCTGTCTGTTCTCCTCTCTCTGCTCTCTCTCTCTCTGTCTGTTCTCCCTCTCTGCTCTCTCTGTCTCTCCCCTCTCTGCTGTCTCTCTCTCTCTGCTCTCTCTGTCTCTCCTCTCTCTCCCCCTCTCTCCCTCTCTGTCAGGTGTGGTGTCTCTGATTAGCCTGTTAGCGTGCTCTCAGGGTGAGGATCAGCCGAAGCTGAACGTGATGCTGTGTGAGGCCGTGGTGGCCGTGTATCTGAGCCTGCTGCTGCACGGCCTCGGCACGCACTCCGCCAACGAGCTGTTCCGCCTCGCCGCCCACCCGCTCAACCCACGCATGTGGGCTGCCGTCTTTGGGGGCGGAGCCAAGATCATCGTCAAGCCAAAGCGAGCAGCTGAGCTCACACCAGGTGAGCTGAACACCTGTAACATCTGTACAAATCCCCGGTCTGGAAGTGTGCGTCAGTGTGCGCATCAATGCACTGTGTGTGTAATACGTCATTGTGTGTCAGCTGCATTTGCAGCAGAAAGCTCTCAGGAATCACCCGACACCCCCTCCCTCACCGTCACACCCACATCCCATAATGCCGAGCCTGGTTACCATGGTGACGGCACTGTGGAAATGGCTATGCAGCTGGAGAGCTGTGAGTGAGGCACTAACTGTGTGTATGCATGTGTGTGTGTTCATTTTCAAGCATGTGTGTAATTTACACATCCGTGTGTGTGTGTGTGTGTGTGTGTGTGTGTGTGTTGTTAGCTGATAACACTGTGGACTCCGAGCATCAAGTGGAGAATAAATCACACACAGGTACACACTCGCAGCACGTTTCATTAACATGAACGCGGATCTCACACGTGAACATGGATTAAAGCCCACGGAAGCATGATGTCGTTACTATGGCGACGTCAGTGTGGGATCAGTGTTTAGACGTCTGAAGTGGTGATGTGTGTAAATAATACAGTATAATGTGTACACGCTTATCAGTGTGTGTGTCCTTTGTAAATCAGTGTTTCTGTTGAACTTATCACAGTGTTCATCCTTCGACAGTAATAACAGCGGACGTGTGTGTGTGTGTCTGTGTGTGTGTGTATACACACCACACACACACACACACACACACACACTCCTCTTGACTGTTTATATTTTCTCCATTGCTTATCTAATGTCTAATTATATTTATCAGTCAGAGTGCAGCACACGGTCTCTCACACACTTGTAATGCTCGGTAACAAACCTGCAAGCTACGTGCGTGCGCACACACACACACACACACACGCACACACACACTCTTCATGCTTTGCTGTGTTGTATGACAGAGTGTGGTGTGTGTGTGTGTGTGTGTTAGATCTTGTTGTTAATGGTTATTTGTTTTTGTCACAAACTACTTTCAGTGTGAGAGTGTGCGCGTGTGTGTTCTTGTTTATTGTTTTGTTGTTGTTGTTGTTGTTGTTTGTGTTGTGTTGCACTTAGCCCTTCCTGATGAACCGAAACAGGACGGCGGTGAAGGTTTGTGATTGTGTGTGTGAAATACAAGTTGATAATCCATAGAGGATTATACTATGATTACTTTCACATGACTAAAAACAACACATTTCTCATGTTAATTAATATTTAATTAGTTTTATTTTTCCTTGTGAATGTAAAATAGTAGGCGGAGTCAATGCATGTAGTTTCATTTATCACCTGCAGCCTGAAAGTCAAATACAGAACTGTGTGTGTGTAAGTGAAATATGGAATATGACTGAAGGGCGGGTATTAAATTTGAAGAAATCAGCATTAGACCATTTCCTCCGTTTTAATAATGAGGAAGTGTTTTGAAACAATTTAGTGTCTCAGTATTCTGAGGTAATAAAGTAAAGAAATGATCACCTCGAGCACAGCGGTGTAATTTTACAGACTTTGTGTATTCAGTGGTGTTTCCGAGTGAGTTTACATTTCACATTTAGCCATAAGTTACTGCAGTACAAAATATATCCAGCAGGGGGCGTATTACAATATTGTATTAATGTACCGTATTGTTAGAGCAAATGAACTGAATGAAATTAAACCGAGAGATTTTTACCACAGCTATTTTTTAACTAACGCGTAAACAGTAGCACGCGAGTGTCGGTCTGTAATAAGCCGAGACACGACATTCGACGGTTAAAATAGAAACACAGCAGTCGCTCTTTTACTTTTGGAAATGTAAATAAATCGCCTACAGCGTGAGACGTAATTGTTTCTGTAGCTGTGCAGCAATGACGAGTTAAATTAAATTAACACTAAGAGGTGTAGGTGCGATTTCAATCCTTTCTGTTTTCTGTTCTACAAATGTTTAAAAGCAGTAATAGTTTTGGTTTTAAATGATATATTGATTACCTGAACCAGAGTCATGCTCATCCATGCACTCGTTTCTTACGTAGTCTTTGATCAGTAATTATAACGGTTGTGATGAGGGTCACGTGACCATGAAGTTACCCGAGATTGGGTGAATCCTGAACCCTGTAGTACACTCGATAGTGTGGATAAAATGTTATTAAAGATTAATAAATGAACTAATGGCAACCCCTCTGTCTCGTGTTCATTCAGTAGCCCCGCCCCCAACACCTCCTGCTGAAGAAGTGGACCGCCAGCGCAGGCGGTTTAACATGCGTATGCTGGTTCCGGGTCGGCCCGTTAAAGAGACACAGGCCACGCCTCCTCCGATCCCCACAGAACGCCCCGCCTACAAGGAGAAGTTCATCCCCCCGGAGCTCAGCATGTGGGATTATTTTGTGGCAAAAGTAAGTGCTCCCTCTCAACTGTTAATAGACGGATTCACTGACTGTACCGACGCTGATAGTGTCTGGTTTACTTGGGTGTAGATGTATAAACGTAGACGCTCTGGTTCATGCGTTTACGGCGCCGCCGTGTTGTTCCAGGAGTTTTTTTCGGTGTGAATGAATGAATGAAAGTTGATGTCCCTGACTGATGGTGATTTAAAATTGCCAGAGCTGTGTGTTGTTGTAAAAACCATTGAATGGTAGAATCCAGCCCGTCACAGGCAAAACTGTTTAATTATGTTCCGGGATTTAATATTGGGGGTGTTCACACGGCAACTTTTACTCCAGTGTAGCACCGGGGCTGCCCCAGTAGAGCGTTCACACAGTACAAAGTTATAGCGGTGTCGCCCCTGAACGCTGCTTAAACCGGTGCAAATCTAACCCTGCTCGGGAGGTGGTTTAAAAAATTTACTCCGGAGTAAATGCTAGTTTGCGGGGCAGCACCGATATAAAATGGGACGTCTGAACGCTACGGGGTAGACTCACTACACGTGAGGAGAGCTGATTACATACGGGCATTGCATACAGTGATTCATTTTGCTCCTAATGACTGAGTCAAACTGACTCACCACATATTAAATCAGTGAGTCAAAAATTTCCAAAGTGAGTCAAAATTAAAATACACACTTTGAAAACAAAATACACAATAGTTATCACTGTTCACACTTAAATCATTTAATTCCAACATGTGAACAATTGTGTGAGCTATTCATCTAAGCAAACAATAACAATTTTCAGAATAAAAAAAGAAAAAAGTATGGAATTAAACAGAATAGTTATTATGGCTGTTTTGACTAGAATTCAAATAAAACAAAAAAAAGTGTCAATATCTTTGGCACTTGACTTTTGTGACATCAGACAAGATTAACTTTTTCACAATTAATAATGACATTTATCATGTTTATGGTTTAGCTACTGTAACATTTCTTCACTGAGAAAATTCTTCTTTGCTTGTTTTTTTTCAAGTGATCCAGACTCATCTCAATCATGTCTGACTTAGTAAGGATGCTTGTTTTTATGTTCATCAAGTGATGTTGCTTTTCAATGGTTAGTCTGTTTCTGCCTTTAGTGAGAATCTGGTTCTGCACTGAGAAGCCCCTTTCACAGCCAGCAGTATGCACTGCAGAGGTTAAGGCAAAGAAATGCTTTGGCAAACATAAATTTTATCGATTAGTACGAGAGAGCTATTTTCACTTGCTTCAAATCGAGGCTGGAAAGGATTTGCATATGCCGAAGCTTTCCAGCCAAATGAAATTGCTGACACGTTGCTGACGGAATTAAACGAAGCTAAATATAGGCCCGCCAAGTAAAAAAGGCTATAGTAGTCGATAAATGAAGCATTATAACAACAGTTCAGTCATGTTGAACGAGAAAAATATAGTGTCGTTAGGACCTTGCCACTCGGAACAACCTCAAGCTACATCCCTTCGCTCTATATCCTGAATGAAGAGAAGTAACTCGAGGATGTTCCGAGTGCGACCTTGCGTCAAAAATACGCACCACAAGCAAAACATCTGCGTCATTTATTTTAAAATTGCGTAAAATACGCATGACGCAGGGCAAAATGAATCACTGGCATAATTTGCATCCTGGTATTTTGCGCTTCCAAACTGGCGAATATCAACAACAACAGAACTGCGTGTCTTCCAGTGTTGCCAGATTGGGTGGTTTTAAGTGCATTTTGGTGGATTTGAACACATTTTGGGCTGGAAAACGTCAGCAGTATCTGGCAACACTGGTGTCTTCATCCACGTTGTTTTCCCGGCGCTTGGTGATGCCATGACAACTGGGAAAAGGAAGTACATTTTAATGCATGCGCATATTTAATTTCCACATTATTACTATCGTTTTTAATTATTACTATCGTTTTCGTTTTTAAAACACAGCAGTTTTTGCACGGTCACAAAAACTGCTGTGTGAACGCAAGTGGGACTGCACCGGTGCTAGCATGCTTCTCTCTAGTAAGCAGGTTTGTGACGTGTGAACGCTCCACAAAATTTACACCGGTGTAAGATATATCGCAACAAAATACATCGGCGCAGCATCGATGCAAATATGTGCCGTGTGAACACCCCTAATTACTTCATCATGTTGAAGGCTGTTGTAACCAGTCAGAGTGATTTAACGTTATACTCATAATGTTAGCTAACACTAGTATCTTTCTCATTATTAAATGAAAGTAGTCCTGCAGTTAAGTGTATAAAATTTAAGCTCTACTTGTCGATTTACCTCCGAATTATTTTCTCTCTCAAGCTCGCACTAGGGACCATAACAGTCATCATTGTTAAGGCTAAGGAATTAACTTTTTTATGATATTTGTGTTACTGTAAGTGACATGAAATCGTCACCATCTTAACAACACTAGTGGTGACTGAATAATGTTTCAGATGTAGATCATAACCTTTAAACGTAAAGTCCCACAGCTCCCCACGGACACGGGCTGGTTTACAGGGCCGCTTCTGTGCACGGTGACCGCCAAGTTACATTACAGGCATTTAGCAGACGCTCTTATCCAGAGTGATGTACAACATCCCCAGAACAGTTAGGGGTCTTTGCTCAAGCACATTTCAGTCGTTCCTGCTGGTCCAGGGAATCGAACCAGCAACCTTTTGGTCCCAAAGCTGCTTCTCTAACCTTTAGGCCACGGCTTCCCCAAGCTAATTTACTTGTAGCGATAATATATACAAGTTATTTGTCTGATAAACTTCCTTAGAAAGTAAGTTTATAAAATGTAGAAACAGATAAAGGAAGGATAAAAAATTAAATAATAATAAAGAAAGAAATGGTAAGTGAATTTTCTGACACACACACACACACACACACACACACACACAGAGTTGCAGATCTGTTGAAAGTCTTTTAAACAAAGCACGCTTATCCCTGTTATGACTGTGTGTGTGTGTGTGTGTGTGTGTGTGTGTGTGTGTGTGTGTGTGTGTGAGACAGCCCTTCCTCCCTCTGTCAGACAGTGGAGCTCTGTACGACTCTGATGAGAGCGGTGATGAAGATGAAGATGATGATGAGGATGCTTTCCTGTCTGATACTCAGATGACTGAGCACAGCGACCCGAACTCATACAGGTTTTACTTTTACACACACACACACACACACACACACACACACACACACAGATTGATTTGCAGGTTATATTAACATGTGATCTTGAACAGTGTCCTAGATTCATTCTGTCATGAAATTATTCATTTACAGTAATTACAAATAATTATAAATTAATTTTATCGGCCTGTTGCTCCATTTTCTCGCAGGAATAACGAGAATCCACCACCAGCCATCAGATTAGCACCGGAGTCACGAAACACATCCCAAATATTAAAATCTAAACCTGTTCACTGTGGTTAGGGTTAACTGTAAACAGCGAAGGATACTTAGAGCGACAGAAACAGTTCTGTTACAGGTTAATCCAAACATTTATAAATATTCTCTTGCTCTTTCTCTCTCTCTCTTTTGCTGTCTTGCTCGTTCTCTCTCTCTTGCTCATTCTCTCTTGCTCTCTCTTGCTCATTCTCTCTCTCTCGCTCTCTCTCTCGCTCTCTCTTGCTTGTTCTCTCTCTCTCACTCTCTTGCTTGTTCTCGCTCGCTCTCTCTTGCTTGTTCGCTCTCTCTCTCGCTCGTTCTCTCTTGCTCGTTCTCTCTTGCTTGTTCTCGCTCGCTCGCTCTCTCTTGCTTGTTCGCTCTCTCTCTCTCACTCGTTCTCTCTTGCTCGTTCTCTCTTGCTTGTTCTCTCTCTCTCGTTCTCTCTCTCGCTCGTTCTCTCTTGCTCTCTCGCTCTCTCTTGGTCATTCTCTCTCTTGCTCGTTCTTTCTTGCTCATTCTCTCTCTCTCGCTCTCTTGCTCGTTCTTTCTTGCTCGTTCTCTCTCACTCTCTCTTGCTTATTCTCTCTCTCTCGCTCTCTTGCTCGTTCTTTCTTGCTCGTTCTCTCTCGCTCTCTCTTGCTCATTCTCTCTCTCGCTTGTTCTCTCTCGCTCGTTCTCTCTTGCTCTCTCGCTCTCTCTTGGTCATTCTTTCTTGCTCATTCTCTCTTTCGCTGTCTCTTGATCGTTCTCTCTCTCTCACTCTCTCTTGCTCATTCTTTCTTGCTCATTCTCTCTCGCTCTCTCTTGCTCGTTCTCTCGCTCTCGTGCTCTCTTATGCTCTCTTGCTCTTTCTCTCTGTTCTCTCTCTCTCTCTCTCTCTCTCTCTGTGTAGTTGGTGTCTGATCCGCTTGGTGATGGTTAAACTCGCTCTGCACAATGTGAAGAACTTCCTCCCCATTGCAGGACTTGACTTTACAGGTAACACACACACACACACACACACACACACTTCCTCTGTCTCTTTCTATTTGCATGCTTAACCTCTTTCTCCTCTTCTTTTTGACTTTTGTATTTCTCCCTTTGTTCTTTTCTCTCTTTCTTCCCATCTTCGTCTGCTCTCTCTCTCTCTCTCTCTCTCTCTCTCTCTCTCTCAGACCTGCCCGTGTCGTCTCCGCTCTGTAACTCTGTAGTGAAGTGTATGGAGAACTGGGAGCAGCAGCTTCAGGACAGGATGAACAGATTTGATGGTCCTCCACCCAACTACATAAACACCTTCCCTACAGACGTCAGTGTGGGTGGCGGCCCCGCCGCGCTGCGCCACAAAGCCATGCTGGAGCCTGACAACACGCCCTTCAAGTACACACACACACACACACACCTCATCTCTTAATGACTGACACTCTCTCACCTGTATGTCAGCCAATCAGAGCACCCCATTTTGGACACACTGAAGGATGATGGGAATGTTCTCTCTCTCTCTCTCTCTCTCTCTCTCTCTCTCTCTGTGTGTGTAGAGCAAGGCACCACCTCTCCTTCCCTGCTCGCCGTCTTTGGCACTTCCTGGTGAAACAGGAAGTCCTCCAGGAGACTTTGATTCGGTACATCTTCACCAAGAAGAGAAAGCAGAGTGAGGTAATGAAAGGGGGCGGGGTCAAGAAGTTTGCATGAGTGTGTGTGTCCGTCCCCTGCAAAGAGAAGGGAGACGACACACAGGGAGATCGGATATATATTACAGAGATCATCAGGAGGGTTAAAAAGATAAAATCTTAATTTTAGTGAGTTATTATTAATACAGGTACGTTAAGTAACCAATTAATTAAGCAATAAAGAACCTAATTAGCGCAATTTATTAATACACCGTATTGATAAAATTATGTGAAAAATAAATAGGTAATTATATTTTAAATGTAATTAAAACTTTATTTTTTTAAACACTGATTATTAATTAATTATTTTTGTTGCTAACTTTTAGTAATAAAAACTGAACCCATAAAAACATCCCAGAACCCCACCGGAGCAACCGCCGAACTGTTTAGAGAAGAAAGGCTAAAGTCACCCACACTCGCATGCACGCCTTATCTAGACCGCTGCTCAGAACTCTCTCTCTTTTTCTTTTTTTTTCTTTTTTTCTCTGTGCATGTGTTGTATTGTTTGTGTTGTGTTTGTGTTTGTATTGTGTTGTGTTTGTGTTGTGTTGTGGTGTTGTGTTGTGTATGGTGCAGTGTTTAGAGAACCATGTGGACTGTCTCACACACAACTGTGTAGCAGGAGCTCACAAAATCAACAAGGTAGTACTGAATGGGTGTGTGTATCTGTTACTCCGTCCTCCAGGCTTGAGCTTTCTTTCCTCTGCTGAACCTGCTGTCACACACACACACACACACACACACACACACACAGTTCTCCCTCTCTCACCTCCCCACAGGAGTGTCGCTCCTCGCTCCACTTTACTAACTGGTGTAGACACTAAACTCTCTCTGGTGCCCCTTTTCCACCAAAGCAGTTCCAGGGCTGGTTCGGGGCCAGTGCTTAGTTTGGAACCGGGTTTTCTGTTTCCACTGACAAAGAACTGGCTCTGGGGCCAGAAAAAACGGTTCCAGGCTAGCACCAACTCTCTGCTGGCTCAGAGGAAAGAACCGCTTACGTCAGCGGGGGGAGTTGTTAAGACCAACAACAATAACAAGACCGCGAAAGATCGCCATTTTTAAGCAGCGAGAAGCAGCAGCTGTACAAACGAAGTCATCCATTATTATTATTATTATTATTGTTGTTGTTGCTGCTGCTGCTTCTTCTGCATTGTTTTTGCTTCGATATTCGCGCCAAGGTTTATGCAAACGCAGCGACATAACTGACGTATACAGCGATGTAATGACGTGGCTTCCCTTAGCACCGCGAGCTATGGAAAAGCAAACTGGTTCTCAGCTGGCTCGCAAGTTGAACGAGTTGTGAACCAGCACCGAACCAGCCCTGGAACTGATTTGGTGGAAAAGGGGTATCTGTCAGCTGATCCAGACCCGGGGCTCATTCTTTATGCAATTAACATCCAAATGTCCACCAGTTAACCTTCAATTAACCAGTTAACTAATCAACATGGACCCCTTTGGTGTTCTATGGCTTGTTAACATGTTGATGTCTCACACTGAGGGTTAGTGTGTGTGTGTGTGTGTGTGTGTGTGTGTGTGTAGGTGGAGGCAGATCTTGGTTATCCTGGAGGCAAAGCTAAAATTATCCACAAGGAATCTGACATCATCATGGCTTTTGCAATCAATAAGGTAAAAATATTATTTTGACTCACTTTGAATAAGTTACAGCACTTTCTAGAGGGAAAAATGCCGTGTGTGTGTTAGGGATGGCGAAAACTAAAAAAAATCTTGACCGACCACCGAGCCTCATTAGCTGGTTAAAGTCGGTTAACCTATGAGTTTAAACAGGGATGCAAACGGCACGCCTTTTAGCGGATGACGCCTTTTTCACGGCTGAATCGTGCAGTCAGCCGTGAAAAAGTCGGCATCTGCGCCTTTAGTCTGTGTGGAGAGATCTGATCTGCAATAACATGCATTGTTGGCTACAGACCGAGACATACTTTCAGAATGCACTGGCCAAGGCAGGACTAAACTCCATGTGCCTTCTAATAATAATTAAAAAAAAAACAGAATAGTAATTTGTAAGCTAAAAAGCCTGTGTCTACACTTTTCTCTTTCACCGAGTGGCAGCTGTGTTCAACTGGGGCGGGACATGACTGAATGGGTGTTTCTGATTTGTTAGCTGTCTTTAACTGGGGCGGGAGGGCGGGACATGACTGAATGGGTGTTTCTGATTTGTTAGCCATCTTTAACTGGGGCGGGAGGGCGGGACATGACTGGAATGGGTGTTTCTGATTCGTCAGCTGTCTTTAACTGGGGTGGGAGGGCGGGACATGACTGAGTGGGTGTTTCTGATTTGTCAGCTGTCTTTAACTGGGGCGGGAGGGCGGGACATGACTGAATGGGTGTTTCTGATTCGTCAGCTGTCTTTAACTGGGGCGGGAGGGCGGGACATGACTGAATGGGTGTTTCTGATTTGTCAGCTGTCTTTAACTGGGGCGGGAGGGCGGGACATGACTGAATGGGTGTTTCTGATTTGTTAGCCGTCTTTAACTGGGGCGGGAGGGCGGGACATGACTGGAATGGGTGTTTCTGATTTGTCAGCTGTCTTTAACTGGGGTGGGAGGGCGGGACATGACTGAATAGGTGTTTCTGATTTGTTAGCTGTCTTTAACTGTGGTGGGAGGGCGGGACATGACTGAATGGGTGTTTCTGATTTGTCAGCCGTCTTTAACTGGGGCGGGAGGGCGGGACATGACTGGAATGGGTGTTTCTGATTTGTCAGCTGTCTTTAACTGGGGTGGGAGGGCGGGACATGACTGAGTGGGTGTTTCTGATTCGTCAGCTGTCTTTAACTGGGGCGGGAGGGCGGGACATGACTGAATGGGTGTTTCTGATTCGTCAGCTGTCTTTAACTGGGGCGGGAGGGCGGGAAATGACTGAATGGGTGTTTCTGATTTGTCAGCTGTCTTTAACTGGGGCGGGAGGGCGGGACATGACTGAATGGGTGTTTCTGATTCGTCAGCTGTCTTTAACTGGGGCGGGAGGGCGGGACATGACTGAATGGGTGTTTCTGATTTGTCAGCTGTCTTTAACTGGGGCGGGAGGGCGGGACATGACTGAATGGGTGTTTCTGATTCGTCAGCTGTCGTCCTTACACCGCATGGCATGCTCCAAAATCGGCAGCTTCAAAACGATTGATTTTTTTTTTTTTTTAACCGACAACCAAAAAAAAATTAACCGGTTGACACTGATTCGGTCAACCACCGGTCAAACGGTCATCGGTTAACATCCCTAGTGTGTGTGTGTGTGTGTGTGTGTGTGTGTGTGTGTGTGTAGGCTAAACCCAGTGAGATCGTCCTGGCCTCCACTCATGATGTTCAGGAAGTGGACGTGTCCACTCTGCTGGCTGCGCAGTCATACACCTGGATCGGAGAAGACTTTGACAAGGAGTCACGCAGGTGTGTGTGTGTGTGTGTGTGTGTGTGAGAGAGAGAGATTTGTAACGTACCTATTTTTAATAACTGTTTGCTAACATTATTTTTTTTTTCTTCTTCTCAGCTCTGACGATGACTATCGCTCCTCCCACACTAACATTGCACAGGCAAGCTCCGCCCCCTTTGCTCCTCCACCAATGCCAGTCTCCGCCTCTATGCCATGGCTTGGCAGCGGACAAACTAGCATGGGTGCTAGCGTGGTACGTGTGTTACTTATAGGCTGAAAATGCTACACATTAAAGGACATTAAAAAAAAGTTTTAAATAATAATATGTACGATTTAATATTAAAACATAAATATAATGATTTATCTACCAGAATTATATGCCATCCAATAATTTATTTTAATCCCTTTTTTTTTTTCAGATATATACATATTGTAAAAATAAAATAAGAGAATAATCCATGTGCTGAAAACTGCGTTTTATGCAAAGACAGACTGCTTGAGAAATTAGCCTAACATTTTCATATCTTTGCATCATTTGGGTGAAGATATGAAGTTTTATCTTTGAGTGGTGAATGTATGTTTTTCAACATGAGAAGATAAACTTCAGATCTTTGTGCCATTGTGTAAAGTTCTTTATATTATATGGACGCATTCACAAAAAATACACAAGTTAATCAAAAAGAGTGTTAATTTTGAACCGGTTCACCGTTTTGACAACACTGTGGGAAAACACTAGGAGCGACGTCACTGGAGTGAAGTATCAGGAATTATTATATATCCAGGAAACTTTTTCCATGGACTAAAAACATGTGTTCTATTCCCTTCGAGCAGGTTTCATTCATTTGGTTTGACAGCATGCAGTATTGTTAGCATGTCGCTTCTCCTACGTGTATTACATCACTCTGCCCGATGGAGAATGAGCGTTGAATGTGGTTTACGATATTGCACGGTTGTCAAGACAACATGACGTCACACGTCGGAGATGTAAAACTTCCGTGCTAGTGAGCGACTGTGACAATTTGTAAACGAACATGGCCGCCACGTTTGCTTTGTTAAATACAGAAGATTTTAAGAGAATTTTGAAAGAGAAAGATACATTGAACACCCGAAAGGAATGTGTATGGATGATAATGATCATAATATTGTCTGGCTTTTTTTCGTGGTCTATCAGATATATTCCATTCAGCTACTCGTCTTCGACTCGTTCAGTATCATGCTCGCTGAATGGAATATATCTGATAGACCATGAAAAAAAAAGCCAATATTTATTTAAATATGTCCCTTAAATCCGTGACGTATTTCATCTGAAAAATGTGAATTTTTCAACACGAGAAGATAAACTTCATATCTTCAAGCCAATGTGAGATTTTATATATATATATATATTAGGGTGCATCAGTTGCCGTCACTTTCATAAAATCTGATGCATTTTTGTTTGGGTGTTCCTTTTCACCAATAAAGACATCCTGTAGAATTTTTTGACCATATTCAAAAGTCTAATGGTGGCACCATGAGGTTCATTTTTTGCCAAAAAACGCTTATTTTATGTTTTTGCGTAAGGTTTGAGTCACAATGTTGGACTCCGTTTATTGATTTCTTGTGAGGCAGAGATGATGTTAAGAACCTTTGCAAGGGATTGAGAAGCATTAATGTGATTCATAATACATTTGTATTGTTTAAAAGTAGTTGAACAATGATTCAATGAACAGCTAAAACTCAAACTGTGCTTGATAATATATTTAGAATATGGACTAAAAATGTGTATCTAAGATATTTGGTATACTCTATAAGGTGCCATAATGTTTCATGAAAAGTGATCGAAATTTTGTCATAAAAGTCATAAAATAGCAGCTTTTTCCATCACTTTGAGCTCCTGGTGCCACCATTAAACTTTTGAATTTTGTCAAACTATTTCACCCAGTGTGTTTTCTTACCAAAAGGAACATAAAAACAAAAATGCATCATGATCGGAGGAACTTTTCATTTTTAGGGGGCAACTGATGCACCCTAATATATATAATTTTTTTTTTTTTCCACGGTCCGGTTTCCAGCTCTGATTGGCTGGCGAGCGGGTCCGTTTCCTATGATACGGACCCCAGTTACGGACCTCTAGCGACTCGCTCGTTCACGACAACAAGCATAGTAGAATTTTTTGTCAACATTTATCTTTTTTTTTAATAAGATTTATTATTTTTTTATTATCAAAAATCTTATATTTTTTGCCAGCATTTCTCAGGAGAATAGCATTAATTTTACAGCATGGATGGCGATAACGACAGTGTTCACAGCGAAAGCGAGTTTTACTACCCTGAGGAAGAAGAAATAAAAGAAAACATTTCAGGAGAAAGCTAAAAACCTGTAACTGTTGCTAAGGCCGAGCAAAAACATGGCTGAATCCTGAATGACTCAATTTTGTATAAATAGGGGACGACATAGGCGGCAAAATGTAGTTTTTTTTCCTGCCATGGAAGTGCACTTGTATACCGAGGAGGAAGCCATTTGCATTACAGCCGTGAATGAGGATTCAAAATGGCGGCTCGGCTCGGTTTCCCCTTTTGGGCGCGCTCGTTTTCTGTTAGAATTTGGTAAAGAAAAAAAAAATATATATATATATTTTTCTTTTTATTATATTGGCACATTTACAAACAAAGTCCCCAAATTTATCAAAATGCAATTTATCATCGATTTCCTCACAAGTGACAGAGATTTATGTCCTGGTTTTGGTTCTCCATGTCCCGGATGGTGTTCAGATGAAAAATACCAGTGGAGTATTTCCCAGTAAAACACTCGTGTCTATGTAATATAACGTGATTTAGAACTTAAAGGTGTGTGTGTGTGATTTTGTTTTTAATACATATTATTTATATAAATATATATGTACAGTACATGTGTAATTATTATATAGATGACTGTAACAGACATAATCCCAATGAGATCACACTGGCAAGGTTCGAGAGAGAGAGATAGCTGTGAGTGTTTTGTATATTTTGTGTTGTTTTATCAGTGTAACACAAACAGTGTTGATTTGGTCTAAACACAGTGTGACGAGTCTGTGAGCGCTGATAAGAGCACACAGTGCTGTTCGAGCCCTAACACACAACAGTAAACACCGGACAGACCAAGGTGGCAGCGTGCGTCATCACTGCTGGGTGTCCTCTACTGCTGATAACACACACACACACGTATCGCTCGTTTCTCCAGCTCGGTTTCATTCTCAGAATAAATACCAGACAGTGACATGGTGCAAACACCAGCATGACGCTAAGAGTAGAGTACCCCTGACGCAACACTGAATAAACACCAGAACAAAACACGAGTAAACGCAGCCCTGAGTAAACACCTACACAGCAGCACAATAACTGAATTAAACACCAACACGGGACTAAACAGACACTGTGATCACATTAACCCTCGGAGACCCGCAGGGGGCAAATACGCTCCCAAAAATCACATCGTCTTTAGAGCGACATCATTTCCGATCGCTTTGCACGAGAGACGAGCCGGGTTTTTTTCCCCCTCTTAAACTAGAAAAAACAGATCTAAATAAAACATAAGCCCAAGCTTGTGTGTGTCAGTCACCGACTTCTGTTGATCAGAAATGTCCCCATGTAGGTCTCGGAGGGTTAATACAGCAGCACAACGTTAATACAACGCTGAATAAACACCAGTGTGACTCCGGTGCAACACACGTTAAAACCCAGCGCTGTACAAACACGCACTATACACCAGCTCAACGCTGTATAGACATTCCCTTACAAACTCGTCAGATAGACGAGCACAATGATGCACTTTGGCAGCTTGTCAATCAAATACCGTAAACCCCGCCCCTATCGTAGTCTGGTTAACACCAGACCATATCACAAGTGAAATATGGTCTGGAATCCGCCTATTGAATTTCTCGTAGGGGAGGTGTGGTTTACGATTGTCAACGGCCGTTTATTGGACGTTGCGAATGTCTATCATTTGGCGTATACGTAGCCCATGGCCAATCATGGCAGTTGTACCCGGTGACGTAGTTAGAGCGACGAAGAGGCGAAGAAGAGAAGGAAAGAGTTTTTTAAAACAAACTTTCGCTCTAAACTATTCAGAACAGTGTCTAAAGCTTGATCGAAAGTTTGGTTCGTATCGCTCGCCACCATGTTAAATGTGATCCGTAAACAGTCCCAAATAAACTACAAGCTTCCGTTTGTCGAGTAGTACGCGTCACCGTCTTTCCACCCCTCCCCACTCTCTGATTGGCTCCCTAACTCAGGCGAGCCTTTAGACCATAGTTTCCATGCTGTCTTTTCAGATCGGAACGATTGTGCAAAGCAGTATGGGATTTCCCAGGCTACCCCTATCGTGTGATGTTACAGCCTTTAAACATCGTAACATCATCTGTGTGATCCTTTACTGTTTTATAAAGTGTGAGGCTTTAGAGTACGTTCAGGAGCGATGATGATGATCACGATGACAAACGTGCGTGTGTTTGTCCTGAAACGAGCCATCCTGTCTGTCTCTCTCTCTCTCTCTCTCTCTCTCTCTCTCTCTCTCTCAGATTGTGAAGAGGAACTTGAACAATGTGAAGAGAATGACCTCACATCCCATTTACCAATACTGTGAGTGACTTTACACACAGGAACACCCATACTACTGTTTAATTTATTCATTATCATCAGACTGACTCATTCACTCACACACACACACACACACACACAGGGCTGGGAATCGATGCAGGTTTCCTGGATCGATTCGATTCCGATTCATAAGGTCACGATCCGATTTGATCCGATATCGATCTACTTAGATATTGCTGGATTGTCACTTTAAAGTAAAAACTGTCCCTACTGACAGGAACAGCCCCATGTGTGTTTGTGCATGTATCTGTGTAAGAGGGACACAGAGAGAGAAGAGTCAAGGATTTAAAGGATTTATTTTGGAATGAAAAAAATCCAGGTTTTATTTGAATTCTAAATCAAAACCATGACATTCGGTGGCCCTCTTTTGGTTGAATAACACACCCATGGCAGGGTTTCTGACCACAAAGGAAAAAAAGCACCTCAGCAGCCACAGCAATTGTGTAAGAAATGATGCTTGACTGATGAGTCTCAGAGTGTAACCATGACAGTTGGTGGCCCTCTTTTGGTTGATTAACATACCCATAGCAGGATTAAAACAATGACCAGAACTAACCAACAATGACCACAAAGAAAATAAAAGACAGTAGCTCAGCAACCACAGCAAAGTGTAAGAAATTATGCCTGACTGATAAGACTCCTAGTCTTCAGGAATTGTATAATTTTTCTGGAGGAAAAGGAGCTGGTCTACGTGCTGTGGAGTCAGGCAGCTCCTTTGAGCAGTAGTCAGATATGACACGGTATTTCTTGAGGTCCAGCAGTCGCAGGTCAACGCCACCCTCTCGGCAGACTTCAGCGAATGTGCAAGTGTGTCTTTTGTTTTCGCATACATTTTTGGGATAACAGTTTCGCTCAAATGTTTGCGACTGGGCAGGACATAGCGTGGTTCCAGTCTCTTCACCAGTAGTGTGAATCCAGCATTTTCTACGACACTGTAGGGGCGTAGGTCTTTACTAATAAATATTCCGACACCCTCGGTTATGCTCAAGGCACGCTGAGAATTTGAAGGAAATTTAACACCAAATGCCTTCTCCAGTGCAGTTTGATTCGCCGCAGGTTTAGCTGAAACTGTGTCGGCGTGGTGCCTGGATAAGTGGTTGCGGAGATTGGTTGTATTGCCACTATATTTTACCTCTATGTGGCACAGTTTGCACACTGCTTTTGTTCTGTCGACTTCGTCTCTGTCCTCGTAACGTTTGAATCCAAAGTAATGCCATACATCAGCTTTCAGGCCAGGCGGTGATTTTAGCTGCGCAGCTTCAGCCATCTCGCGTTCTTAAGTTTCGGTTTCGTTTGCCGGCACCCGCTTTTTATAGCGGTCCTTGCGCGGTCGAGAAAATAGTGCCTATAGCCACCTGGAAGAGATCGATCCACACATTTTTGAATCGATCTCGTATTTTTTGAACGTGACTCGATATCGGATCGTGGCTCGATCTTTTGAACCCGGCCCTACACACGCACACTGTACAGATTCACTTCATTAATTACTCCAGTATTTCAAACTTTACCTCACTGTAAATAAACGATCAGATATAATCATTGAAAAATAATCCATGAGGACCAATAATGAGAATTTGTCAAAGTTTTTAAATCACAAGATTTATTTTTGGGTTAAAAAAATGGATCTCTTCACCTTCAGCCTCTTTAAAAATGATGAGCTTTACGAATATTAAAAATGCAAGTGAATATGCAGATTAGGACACACCCCCACATTCTCATGTCTTCCCTATTAACTGCCTAACACGAGGCGGGACTTCAGTATTAGGGTCTCTAGAATATAGCCTCACGTTACCATGGCGACCACGCCCTCCATTGAGCGAGGTTAGTGAGATGTGTAGCTGGTTCATTCTGCAGGGTCTGAAGCTAAACGTTTACAGGTGAGTCGTCCTCCTCCTCCTCCTCTAATCATTTACATATCAGATGTGATTGGGTTAAAACCATAGAGGTTTGTTTAGTGACCTCATAATACGTAGTGCCACGTGTGTGTGTGTGTGTGTGTGTGTGTGTGTAGATATGACAGGAGCTCAGGATGGCAGTGTGAGGATGTTT